>NC_090023.1:125011365-125283865 GCF_037176765.1 Anolis sagrei
CTTTTAGGCTCACTGGAAACTTGCCCTCCTGCAGGGAGGCGTTAACCACTACCTTCACCCACCCTGCCAAACCCCCTCTGGCTTCCTTTATCAGCCAGGATGGGCAGGGATCTAGGATGTATGTGATCACTCTGGCCTCTCCAAGAATCTTTTCCACATCCTCGAGCTGCACAGATTGAAACGAATCCATCAAAATCAGACAAGCAGGTACTCGTGTTACATCCTCAGAGACTGCCGTTAATATGGGGTCAAAGCCAGAGCAGATTGAAGTGACTTTGTTTGTGAAGAACCAAGCAAATACTTCACAGCGGGCAGCCGAGTTGTCAGGGATCCCGTCTTGAGAGATGGGATTTAACAAACCTCTGACTACTCAGAACAGCTCTGCCGGACGGTTCTTTGCAGACACAATATTGGCTTTGCAGCGTCTATTGCCGTGGCATATGCCTTTAAATAGGCCTTCAGCCGTGTTTGGTTTGACTCGCAAGGCTTTTTCCACCACACGGTCTCTAGTCTCCTCTTCATTTGCTTCATCGCTGCCAGCTCCTCATTGAACCAAGGAGATGGTTTAGCTCGGCTACTCAAGAGGGGATGTTCTGGAGCGATTGTGTCTATTGCCCTGGTCATTTCCCTATTCCAGTGAGTGACAAGGGCATCAACGGGATCGCCAACCGAGGAGGCGGGAATATCTCCAAGAGCCATCAGGAGTCCATCTGGATCCATAAGCTTCCTGGGGTGGACCACCTTAATGGGTCCTCCATCCCATTAGGATGTGACACGAGCACCTGCTTGTCCTATTTTGATGGATTCTTTTCAGTTTGTGAAGCCCGAGGATGTGGACAAGATACTCGGAGGAATGAGGCCCACCACGTCCATCCTAGACCCCTGCCCATCCTGGCTTCTGAAGGAGGCCAGAGGGGGATTGGCTGAGTGGGTAACGGTGGTGGTTAATGCCTCCCTTCGGGAAGGCAAAATTCCAGCGAGCCTAAAACAGGCTATTATAAAACCGCTGTTGAAGAAACCATCATTGGACCCCACTAAATTTGACAACTTTCGGCCTGTTTCCAATCTCCCCTTTTTGGGCAAAGTCATGGAAAGCGTGGTGGCCTCACAACTCCAGGTATTCTTGAGAGACACGGATTATCTGGATCCGGCACAGTCTGGTTTCAGACCGGGGCATGGTACCGAGACGGTCTTGGTCGCCTTAGTGGATGATCTGCGCCGGGAGCTAGACAGGGGGAGTGTGTCCCTGTTGGTGCTCCTGGACCTCTCAGCGGCCTTCGATACCGTCGACCACGGTATCCTTCTGGGGCGCCTTGCGGAAATGGGTCTTGGGGGCACTGCTTTGCAGTGGCTCCAGTCATTTCTGGAGGGCCGTACCCAGAAGGTGTTATTGGGGGACTCCTGTTCAACACCACAGCCTTTGACCTGTGGGGTTCCCCAGGGCTCTATATTGTCCCCCATGCTGTTTAACATCTACATGAAGCCGCTGGGTGAGATCATCCGGAGTTTCGGGGTGCGGTGTCATCTGTACGCAGATGATGTCCAACTCTGTCACTCCTTCCCACCTGCTACTAAGGAGGCTGTCGAGGTCCTGAACCGGTGCCTGGCCGCTGTAATGGTCTGAATGAGGGCGAACAAACTGAAATTAAATCCAGACAAGACAGAGGTACTCCTGGTCAGTCGCAAGGCCGAGCAGGGTATAGGGCTACAGCCTGTGCTGGATGGGGTCGCACTCCCCTTGAAGGCGCAGGTTCGCAGCTTGGGTGTGATCCTGGATTCATCGTTGAGCCTGGATCCCCAGGTTTCAGCGGTGACCAGGGGAGCATTTGCACAGCTTAGGCTCGTGCGCCAGCTGCGCCCGTACCTTGGGAAGTCTGACTTGGCCACGGTGGTACACGCTTTGGTCACATCCCGCCTTGACTACTGCAATGCTTTCTACGTGGGGCTGCCCTTAAAGACAGCCCGGAAGCTTCAGCTAGTCCAGCGCGCGGCAGCCATGTTACTAACAGGAGCAGGACGCAGGGAGCATACAACGCCCTTGCTGTTCCAGCTCCACTGGCTGCCGATCTGCTACCGGGCCCAATTTAAGGTGCTGGTGCTATCCTACAAAGCCCTAAACGGTTCCGGCCCAAAATACCTTTCGGACCGCATCTCGGCCTATGAGCCCACGAGGACCTTGAGATCGTCTGGGGAGGCCCTTCTCTCGATCCCGCCTGCCTCACAGGCACGTCTGGCGGGGACGAGGGATAGGGCCTTCTCAGTGGTGGCCCCCCAGCTGTGGAACACCCTCCCTGTTGACATCAGACAGGCACCCTCCCTTATGTCTTTCCGGAAGAGCCTGAAGACATGGCTATTCGAGAAGGCATTTAACTAAAGGCTACAGTAACTGGAAATGACAACTGGAACGGAATATAGACTACGAGATTGGTTATGATTCTATGATAAGACAAAGCGGATTATTTTAGTGTAATTTAAATGATAATGTATTAGTGATTTGTTGTTCTTTGCCGTTGTAGTTGACTGTAAAATATGCTTTTTATATGTTGTACACCGCCGCGAGTCGCCCTAGGGCTGAGAGCGGCGGTTAACAAATGCACCAAATAAATAAATAAATAAATAAATAAATAAATAAATCCCTGCAGAGGGTAAAGGGTGCAGTAAGTCTAAACTTGAGCAGGAAGTGGCCGGTCCATGGCAATGGATAGATGGTTAACTCCTCTATCCCTCCACCTTCCTCCCATCCCTGGCAGAAAACCAGATCTAATGTGTGTCCAGAACAATGAGTGGGGCCTGATATTAGTTGGGACAGCCCTACCAAGCAAGACCAACTTTGGCTTTTTTAAAAATTTAAAATCAAAATTTATAAATCCCATGATGATTTGGGCCATCATTTAGAAAAGTGAGATAATAAATTATACTGTACATCAGACAGTCTAAGGGCAACTATTAACAATCACATATTTTGGATAACAAAAAGTATTATCACTTCCTGATTTAATTCAGTATCTCTTAAAAACAATGTCAGTAATATAATATAAGATAATATATGCACCAATTATATTTAAACATAATGGAGTAATTCATAATGATCCATGAATACAAATTTTAATAGAATTCTGATGAGCTTTTTTCTTTGTTTGATTCTGCTCAATATTTTCATTAATCATCTTAAGAATGGAACAGAAATGGACAAAGCTCAGGCTTGGCTGATAAAAATACATTAAAAAAAACCACCCACAGACACAAGTATATTTTTAAAACTGTCAGATTATAAACTACTAGTGTTCTATAGGAATATTTTTTCTGCTATAAGAAAACTCAACAAGCACAGCACACTTCAAAAGGAAACACAGACTCTATCTACACCGACTATTTAATGCAGTTTGAAACTAGCTTCAAACTGGAGCAACCAGACAAAAACACACAAAAGAAGACCCATATTATACACAACAGAAATGCATCACTTATATAACCTATCTAACTAGACAATTAGTATGTCTAGATAATGTTATCTATCCAAATTAATAGTGTCTCTGTGGTGTTTCAGTGAAGTTTTTTTTGCCATCTTCCTACCTGGAGATGATGATGATTGAATAGACCAGGGCAACACTAAAGTAACCGTCCACATCCTATAAAAATGCACAAAGTTACATTATTTTTTGTAACAAAAAACATACATATCAGTTATCAGGTATCACTGAGCTTTGTAGATAACACTCCTTAAAAAGTTGGAGCATTAATACTGAAAGGAACAGTCTCGTTTTTTAATCGATATTTCAGATTGTCATTATTCTGGAAAAAAACCCAATGAATTATTCTGACATTAGTCACAAGGTCATTTGATGCAATCTATATGAGCAATTACTCAACTTGCTATGGTTTTATGATGTAATCATTCTATCTTGCTTTTATATTAAGGATAATGCACCTAGATCTTAAATCAGACCTAATGGGGCCAGAAATTTCAATTTTAGAATCCATTCCACTTCTTTTGTTTAAAATATTTTGATTGAGATTCATAATTATTTCTAATTTCAAAACATTCTGCACTTCTTTCAAATGACATAACTAAAGGAACTCATGACTTTCTATTTTTCAAATGGAAAAAAACCCAACATTCCATTATTTGTCAAATTGTGGCTTTTGATGTTGTTCCACATAAATTTTCTTCCATATATACTCTGTGACATAAAACACACAGCTGAAGTGAAATAGTTTATATCATTGTGCACGTACAATGATATAAATTCAGTGCACGTACTGAAGTGAAATAGTTTATATCATTGTTAGCCATTGTAATTGTGTATGTACAATTCAAACGGTGTCCACATGGGTGATGTCTCGTTAGGTTTGACAGTGAAATCAGCTGGAATCAATGCATCCTTTATATTTATTGTTCTTTTGTATGAAATCAAGATTGTGTTTCCTTTACCTCCTGGAATATTTTCTATTATGTACCAGTGTCTATTTATACAACTCTGTACACTCCTCGTTATAAGGAAAAACATCCCTCTCACTTCTTTCTGTCATTCTCTCAGCTTCAATTGCTTTTGTTTTATTTATTTTTCCTTTGTGGATGTAATGCCTTATTGCATATTTTCCTATCCTTCTGAAGACTCCTCCAACCTGTCCAATAATTATGTTAAAAGGTTTTGCTTCTTTATTTCAAACATTGACGTGCCTTGTTATGATTGTTTCATCCCCAAACCTGTCATGCTAGAATTACTTGGGTTATGGCACTTCTTTGGTGTCAGTTATAGTGGATTCTACCATATTGTTTTTATTTTTTTTATTTTCCCAGTTTATTGTGAATTAATTAAACACCTAAGCTAAGGCCTGTATTAAACACTTAAGCTAAGATTTGGATCTTTCCAGGTGTGGACCCTGTGAAGATTGACTCCCAGGACTGCTTTTGCAGTCCCAAGGGTCAATTCCCACAGTCATCCTGGTTGTTCAGACTCCTGGAGCCCAGAGGAGTGGAAGGGCTCTCACCCTATCCCCTCAGCCTCTCATTTTCCCCAAAACTTACTGTAGGGCCCTCCATAGAGTCCTCCTGATGCTAGAAAATGGCACATTAGAAGGAAGAGGAGGCATTTCTGCCAGCAGGACCCTTGAATCAACTTTCTTTGGGGGGGGGGTGAATGGAAGGCTGGGTGGGGGCTGGTCAGCATCTAGCGACCCCAGGGGAAAGCCCAGGGTTGTGAGAGAGTGTGGAGACATAAACCCAGGAAGAAGTTGGTTATTTTAATCCGCTTCCTCTGGGTTTTTGCCCTATGTAGAAGTACCCTAGTTGAAAATTCATTCTTCATTCATTTTTAGATTCCTTCCATTTTTCTTTCTCATTAGAAATTATTTTTTCTTTTCTTTTCTTAGATATGAGACTCGGGTCTACACACCAAATTCATTTATGTTTCATATACATTAAATACATAACTTGAAAGTTATTTCATATATCTTTAATAATTTTGTGCATGCTGCAAAGTTTGTGTGCATTGGTACTAGCAGATATCAAAGAAATCACAATCTCAGCCATATATGTAAACAGTTTTGGATTTTGGAGCATTATGGATTTTGGGTGCTCAGTGCAAATTGTTTGCCACTCTATTTAAACATGACAATTTATTTTAACAAAGAGCAATCATTTGCTCCTAGGTTAGATACTTTATTTGCTGTACTGAACTGGAAATATTTTGATTATTCTTATGTTGCAGACCAATCTTGACCTTCTTGAGCAGTCTATTTTCTTGTTCTTTGAAACACATAGTGATTCAGAATGAACCAGTCTGCACAAAACCCCCAGCATAATTGGCATAATCTGTGTGTTTTCAGTGATAAATTGAAGGTCTTGTCCATCAATACTTCAATCAGTAACTTAGCTGTCACTGACAAGTAACAGCATGTGCTTTTAAAAGGCAGTCTTCTGCAAGTTAAATGTTGAGGTCATCTGTCATTTTCAAAGAGCAATCAATATAATCCATAACCAGGGCTCAGTCTTATTTAAGACTGGAGAAAGTACCAGGTCAATGAATGTTCCCATGAGCCACATCTGATTTTCTAAACAACATTAGTTTTCCTTCACTTAAAAATCTGTTTCATTTGTTGAAAATAATTGAATTTAAACATTTGCACAGAGTTGCATATTTCAGGATGAAACATGGAAGGGATTAATTCACCTTCCATGTGCCTACTTACTTCAAATCTGTTAAAATCTTCATTCTAGCTTCATTTCTCAAACAGTTTAATTTTGCTATTCTGGAAAAAAAAACTGCCAGAAATGGTTCATGGTAATTATTGGCAATTCACATTGGTATCACACTCCCTTATACAGTGAAATGTTTGTAAGCCCAATATTCAGGAAAACAAACTTTCTAGTGCATGAAAATAAAAGAGTGTCTCAGAACCTCATACAAACAAACAAAATGGAAAACAATGTAAGCAGGATTTGGAGATGTTCAATGAAGTTGGGACTGAGAAAACGTCAAATCCATCCAGCCTATGTTGTGACTCCTAAACCAGCCTATCTATTGCAGTATGGTGGTGAATATTTATTCACCTTCAGGATCACTATAAGACTAGACTGAAACTCTAGTTTGCTTCTGCATGCAGATTGGAGAATGGGTTGCTGTGAGCCTTCAACAACACAAAGATTGGGGAATATTATCTTGTTATTTGCTTAGAAAGACAAATTAGGGAACATGGAAAATGGATCTCTAAATCTCAGGAAAATATCAAGGCAATTGCTGAATATGACCCCAAATCTGCTATGTTCAGATTTCGTTTATCTTCAACTAATTTCCTTGCACTCATATGCATCAGTTCCAAAGCAGTCCTTTTTACAGTATAATTTCCTCTATGGCTTTTGTCATGGGTGTTTCCCATGTTTCCCATTGTTGCTTCAGCTTGAAGTGGCTTTAGAAATGAGTTACTAAGATTATTATATTCCCATTTTCCTGAGGTAAGACTCAAGGTAGTTTACAAAAATAGAATGAGTTAAAAAGTACAAAAAAACAAACCTCAGGAAAATACAAAAATATGAAATAATGAAAATAAAAATGAGAGCACAGTACCAACAAGATCCATTACAAAGGGTAATCCTACGAGATCCTATGGCTGATAGTAGCAAAAGTTGCCAAGAGGTCCAACATAAATAACCAACACCACTTCCATCCCTCAGTTACTAATTATTCAATGTGGTAAGATTTATAATAATAACAACTTTTTTCTCATAACTCACCACCATCTCCCAGAAGGGACTCAGGGCAGCTTACATATGGGCGTGACCAGTCTATTAAAGAGTTGGGCATGGGATAGTGCAAAACAGTGTACTGCAGGGTCAAGGAACTGGATGGAATGTAGAGAACAGAGACTTATATGGCAACCTAGGGACTGAGCATTTATACTAGGGACTAATAGTTCTCAAATGCTTGCTGGAACATCCAGATGTTCAGATCCCTGCGAAAGAAGATCAGGGGCTTGACTAATTTCCCTGGGGAGGGCATTCTAAAGTTGAGGGGCTACCATCAAGAATGCCCTCTCCCTCATACCCACCAGCCATTCGGTGGTGGAAGCA
Source organism: Anolis sagrei (assembly GCF_037176765.1). Lineage (NCBI taxonomy): Eukaryota > Metazoa > Chordata > Lepidosauria > Squamata > Anolidae > Anolis > Anolis sagrei. Next base: position 125,018,936 of record NC_090023.1, read on the forward strand.
GAGAGATTTTTCAGTAATAGTCTTAGAAGTACTTTTGCTGCTTAATTTTAAAGAAACATTGACCACTTTATTTAGATACAGTGGCTCTCAGTTCTCCATAGCCTGCCTTACTGTACAAATTGAAAAGTAATCATTATATCTGTATCAATTACAACATCCAAGTTGCAACACATTAGAATTATATTATATGTGAACTCTGAACATATTAATCACGGTAGATTGTCAAGTGGTCTGACATCTCTTCTTAATGGACAAGTTGTAAAAGGCTCCTGACCATTTCTAACTATTCCATCTGTCAATTTCTTGCAGATATGGTGATGGTAGAGAGGGATGAATTACATTATTAGGGTCCACATCTTAGGCACTCTAAAGCCAGTCATATTTTTCAGAGTGATAATTATTAATATTATAATGCATTATCAAAATGAAATATAATGACAATTTTGGAAAATGAAAACACTGTTGAACTCACTACTAAATAACCACCACAATTCAAAGCCCATCACTTTTTCCATTATCGCCTTGTTTATTTTCTGTTAAAATGTCACTCTTTTGGTTTGAAAATAAGTTTTAGGCAGATGTTCCAAATAAAAATAAAAATCTATATTCACATGTTCTTTTCAGGAAGCTTGTTTGGGAGGTAGAGGGTTTCCTAGTCTAAAAAAAGACACCCCTGTGAACAAGATTAATAGCTCAGTACAGATGAGTTATTGAACCAAGAAACTAAAGCCTTAGATCTTCCCACTTCTATTCGCTCCAACCAATTGGAGGTCTAGAAATCAATAAGCACCATGATACAGCCACAGTATGTGTTAAAATTGATTCATTTTCAATACATCTCACATTATGTTTCTGGGTAAGTTTTTTTTCCCTCTTGAGTGTTTGCCAAGTAACATTTCTGAATCATTATTTTTAAGGGACTTCAGATGCGATGAAATCAATCCCAGTGTACAAGCTGGACTCACTTTTGCTTAACTGTCCAGTCTTCTTTAACTCAATTATTAGCATCATGTTGTTGCTGCTGCTGCTGCTGTTGTTATCATCAGATGTTAACTTCCTATAAGTATAGGTCTAGTCACTGAATGGTTGGAATTCAATATCCATTTGAGCTAAATTCCTAATTCACTTGTGGTAACCTGATGCCATTTTTTTTCTGTAAAAATATCAAATTCTCTATTGTCTTCCCAAGTTCAAAAACACTTTGAAATGTATCATAAGAGCCATTGTTTTGAAGAAAGCAGCTGAAATCCATCATTGTGTTAATTAAAATATACCAGACATACACATAACAGAATTGATAGAATCCTATCTTGGAACCCTGGATTTTACACTTGAAACTGTAGATAAGTGGTTTTGCTATGATTTGTTTCCAATGCCAACGAGGTCCCTACATTTCCTTCAAAATCAGGGAGACTTTTTCTGTAGCAAATGATTGACCAACTTTTGTTTGCACTTATATCCATTCTATCACCTCATTGCCATTTCATTCTTCTTTGTTTTTAAATATATACATTAGTGACTGATCTAAATGTATAATGTCAGATGCTGAATTCATTAAATTGTACATAACCTTATTTTTCAGTTGACGTTATTTTGGAATACAAGGTTACATACAGAAGGTCATCTTACACAACATAGCTTTGAAATTCCCTTTCGTGGTATTTTTTCATATCAACAATTAACGTGTGAAAATATACAGAGTATAGCCTTGAGAAATCATTTACACAGTTAAAAAGATTTCCATGGACTCTAGCTCTAACGGGTTTTGATACAAGGGTCCCATTTATCTTTAGTTTGTACTAGCAGGTTGAAATGTTTTATAGCACCTTCCTTCTTATCTTTCTTAACACTCGTTTCTGTTAGGATTGCAAACTGTCACAGAAAAATGGCTGATTTCCATATCTTTGTATACTTCATTTATTTGGGGAAAAATTATCTCCTACTTTTGCTTTGGAGAAAATGGACCACAGGGGGAATAAATCAGTTTTTGAGAGTTCTTTTTTTTCTTTGAATGTCAACAGTTAGCATTCATGTGACTTTTAATAATAAACATAGGCCTAAAAATATAATGTGCTAGTGGAGGAAAATGGAGTATCAGCAGAGTTATATGAGTTTTTTGGTGGCACTGTCGCAACTCAGGATAGATTTACCTTGCCCAAGACACCACCACACACCAAGGTTGTAGATTTTGTAGTTTTGTAGTTTATTGAGAAAAAGCAAAATTAAAACAGGGAAATAAAGGAGTAAAGTTCATTGAGCAAAACAGAGTCTTAAATGCAAAGGCAAGGTATCCAAGTTCCAGTGGCAAATAACATGAAGCATAGTCCTTAAGCATTGGTTAAACAAGCATCCATGGCAGCAAGACAAAGTCTCCAAGAAAGCAGGATCAAAATCAAAGTCCCAAAGAGCTAGGAGCTTTCATTAAAAGCCAAGGTAATTCCACAGAAGTTAACAGGGTAGAAGCCACATTGGACTGACAGCGAATACCCTTCATCCAAATAAGTTTTCCCAACATGAAAGCATTACGCTGACCTCTAGCTTCACCCTTGTTGGCAAGGCGTGCACTTCTTCGAACTCTTAATTGCAACTGGTCTTCTCTAATCAAATCTCCTCTACTATCTTCAAGGCTGGTTACCTCATTATCTTTGCCCAGTTGGGCCTCGTCGCCCTGGGAAACAGGAGGCCCAGGGTTCTCAGAAGGAGTCTCCAACTGGAGCTCCGAAGTTTCGCTATCTTTATCTGAAAACACATTCCTTTCTCCAAGGAACAGAAATGCTGTCTCTTCCTCAGAATCAACACTGTCTGCCTCATTTGACTGTCTGACCAGAACATGATCAAAAATTCCATCATCCTCCTTGTCCTGAGCTGGTTCAGAAAGCTCAGGCTCAGACTGAGCCACAACAGGCACAAAGATTCCGATGTTTGTTTTTGATGAACTTAGATATGCAACCAGTTCTCATCCAATCAGTTGTTCAACTGACTGCATACCAGGAAAGTGAATGAGGCTTCCTCTCTTTGAAATAATCCAAAATGAGGTGCTATATCTTGAGCACGTGGTCTGTGCTAAAGGAATGATACCATTGGATAATAACCTTAAACACTAACTGTTTTACAAAGAGCAATGAAAAGATCAATAACAGCTCTAACTCTCTGTTATCTCTCTTTTCTAGACTATAAACAGCTTGGTTTTCAAAACTGTTGTACATTTTGGAGTCAAATCTTCACTTGATTACCTTGGGATGCTCATTTTCCTGTGTGTGTGATATTTTCTAACCTTGATATTGAAGTGGAGGATTTTGCCCATTCCATTCAGTTATTTTCTCATAGGCTTGAATCATTCTGTTCATCACTCCATTCAATTTGCATTCTAAATATTAGATTTTTTTTTGAAAAAAATGGAATTAATTTGAAAATTTCAAAATTATTTTGTAGATATTTGAATTCAATGTAGAACACTGTACTGTTCATAATTCAGGTTTGGATATTTGTCATGTACTACTGGGTTTTGTTTGTTTTCTTTTTAGTATCAGAGAGCAGACAATAGTGTTTTGACATTTCATATTTTAGTAGATATCAATGATTACAAAATTACAAGTTCCTTGGAAAAGGTTAGAAGAGCACACTGAGAATATGGTGTAATTCACCTTGCTTTGAAGCTTTACCATTTCACTTCATTTTACTAGGGCTTTGAGGAGAGATAGCCCCTATGGATTATTTCCCTGGTCATTAAATGATTTATTACTTTCTTCTTCTTCTCTCTATCCTGATTTTAAAGTTGGGCATACCAACCTTGTTTATCATTTGCTGGGCCTTTGTATTCACTATTTAGAGTTCTGCAAGTTATCCAGAGTTTTGTATTCATTCCCCAGATTCCCAAAGCAATTTTCACTGTAAACATATTTTATGTCAAGTTAGATTTGTAAAACAACATTAATTTTTGGACTTTGTTTTTCAAGCAATGTTCTTTTCTTCACCTTTTAAGATAATTGTACCTAACTTTTAAGCCTAATGAAGAATTTGTTGTCTTATTTTTAACTGAAGGATTAGTAACTCCACAAATTGATCAGAGATGTTGTGATCGCTCAGAGAACAAGGGGGGATGCTTGCTGAAGGGCCAGCACTGGAATTGGAGCCCAGCAGTGCCCATCACCCCCATTCAGCTAAGTGTAGATTTAGAACCCATGGAAGTAGTTACTGCTCCTCAGCCTGCAAAGGATACTCTTCTGAGTAGGCTGAGGAAGAGTTAAGTGTTCCAACTTTTGTGGACCTGCAAAGAGATTTTACAGGCCCTCTAGATTAGCAGATAAATGAGCAAGCAACAGGGAACACCAAGGAACCTAGTATTTAAGGAGCTCCAGTGTGGCACCATGTTGCTGGCTTCAACATCAGTGCCTGGGACTATGGCCTTGGACGCTTGCTCTTTGGTATTCATGATCTCTGGACTTGCCCTTGGACTTTGGCTTTCAATTCTGATTTAATAAGCTGATGGAATAAGCTTGTATTCATCTCTCGACCATGGAATGGACATTCGGCTACTCTATTGGTTAACTCCATGATGGTAGTTGGGGTTGAGGATTTTGAACCAACACAGACAGCATTGGACAGGCAAAGCCCCCCCCCTCCTCAGTTGTTTTCTGTGGGGAAAAAATCCCTACCCAGCCCTGACACGACCAGTTTGGTCTCATACTGTGCTGAGGTTGGATCCACCTCTCTTCACATGCTGGGGGGCGGGGAGTGAAGCCAGCCTGTAATTAGGTAAAGCCTAAATTTGTGACTGCTATGTGCCACAAGTCTAACCTTGTGGCAGCAGATGGAACAATCAGCTCTTCAAAATGTGCCCAGAAACAAACTGGCAGCCAGAAGAGTTGTTTTAATGGGGACATAATATGGTATCTGTAGACTGCCCGAATAATATTAATTTTGCTTATAAATTTCTTAATAATGCCTTTTAAATTCCCTTAGAGCAAAACTGAAATGTTCATTTGTTATTTTCCTTTCATTTGATCAATTTTCTAGATGATCTATAAGGAGGCAGGTGGCATGCTATCCAATCTGCTATCCAGCCTACTCTACTATTATAGACAACTTTGTTACTGAGAACAAGCTACTTAAAATTAATTTATTTATGGAAAACTTGATGGGGATTTCAATGTAGCAAGGGATAACTTCACTTCTTTGTTTTGCCACTGTAATTGTTTTAGTTACTTTTTGGGGGCTCATGACCTTACTGGTTACATGTGAAGTTTTTAAAGAATAATTAACTTAAACTTTTTATTGTGTCAGAAATGACTTGAAAGACTGCAAGTTGTTTCTTTTGTGAGAGAATTGGCTGTCTGCAGAGACATTGCCCAGGGGATGCCCAGATGTGTTACCATTTTACGGAAGGCTTATCTCATGTCCCTGCATGGAAAGCTGGGGCAGACAGGCTCACCCTGTCTTCCAGATTTGAACTGAAGACCTTCAGGTCATCAGTTCAACTGGCACAAGGGTTTCACACAATCACTTTATTAATCTCTCTCCCTCCCTCCCTCCCAAACTTTTTCTTCTTTCTTCTTTCTCTCTCTTTCTCTTCTCTCTCTCACTCTCTCTCCCAAAATCTTTTCTTCCTTCTCCCTTTTCCCTCACTCCCTTCTCCAAACCTCCTTTGCGTCCAATGCCTTTGCCTGTCTACCCTTCCACCCACCCAGCAGCAAAAAAAGATCCTAACCACCCTAGTCCCTTCCCTGACTGGCTTTCCAGCCATGTGCTTGGTTTTATAAGCAGCAATGGCTGTCGGATGCTGGATAACCCCTCCTCTTTACAAAAAGTAAGCCCTGACTTGCTGGGAGGCAAGCAATTTAGGCTGTGCCTCCCAGCAGGCTTACTTTCATCAAAAAGGCTTTCTCATACTTCCAAATTGACTTCCGAGCCATTGAAATCAATGGCCCGGGTTGCTTAGAAACTACAGGGGACCTCCAACTCTCAAGTATGTGTCAGAACCTTGTTTGGAAGTGTGAAACTTCCAACTTTAGCTCTGACCTCCGCAACTCCTGAACAAACTTGCCCAGTAACTTTTGCAGTTACACTGTATAATAAATGGAGTGGCTCATTTAAATTATTGTAACTATAATGACAACAATTTTTGTTCCCAGAACTATAGTGTAACCAGTTGCTTTTTAAAAGGCAACATTCCAAGCTTACAAGGCTGAATGCTGTCTAGGGCTTCATCACACTTCAGCATTTTCTACTTTAATCCACTTTAAATGCTGTGACTGCCTCCTGCAGAATTCTGGGGCTTGTAGTTTAGGGACCATCTTTTAAACTGTTCATCCAGGGAAGCTCAGAGTCTATCTGTCTAGGAGCAAAGTGGTTTCAGCACAAATCCCCAGTGAGTCATGAAATTCACTGAGTAACCTTAAGTTAGCAATTTTCTCACAAATTAGCCTACCTCATAGGACTATTGTGAGAATAAAATAGTGCTGTGTAATGAGACCACTAGATATCCTAAACAGCCTGGAAGAAAAAGAAGACAGAAATCTAATAAGTAAATAAAAATCTCTTGATTTCATGCAGCTTTGAAACAGACAAAGCCACTTTTAACCTTCAATTTATTTCCAAGTAGTGCTCAGTACACAGCTCTCTGTGTGTGTTTGTCTCCCTGTAAGTCGATGGCCTTAAAAAAGATGAAGTAGAATGCTTTCTTCCATTTTCTCCTTAATAAGGATATTGTTGAATTCAATACCTCTTCTGGGGCTTTAAAAAGTTAAATCCAAGGAAAGTTAAATCTGTTGTATACAGCAATACTCTCATTTCATTTAAGGGCAAATCATTGCTGCTTCCTGTGTCATAGGTTATGGGAACATCTGTCATTAACATAGATCTTTCTAAATGGAAGTGCCCTGTGTATGAGATAGGTGAATGCTGAGCTACCAAAACTGCCCCCCGAGAATCAAGAAAGTAACTTTTTTGGATGCTCTCACTCATCACTTCCTACTCATTCACTGCAAGGTGTGATTTTTTTTCACACTGTTAAGGGAAATCTCCATGAGGCTACTTCATTTAATGAAGACAAAAGCAAGCTTCACATTTACAGTGTGTGTGTGTGTGCCACTACCTTATACAACATTTTTAAAAATTTATGACAAAAACAAATACAGGGACATCTACAAATTTTGTGGTATATAAAATAAATTTGACAAGAGTTTCTTCATATGTGAGAATGGTGGTTTTTTTTAACCAACGCTCAAGTAGAAGCAGATTGTTGTGGTGGAAAAATAAAATAAACATTGTCTTTATCTTTCGCCTTCCTCTCTTTAAATCTTTCCAAGGAATGCTTCCAAATAATCCATTAATTTAAACAGTTTGATTTGGGACACTTCCCACTGGTGCTTTTATTTGAACCAATGTTTATGCTTGGGTGGGCTCATAAGAGATTCCCACCATGTGCTGTAGAGATGATGTCAGATTACATAAGTCAGATAAGATGCTTGGAAGATGACAAGGGTGACTTTCTGCTGTGGCTCATTTGTCTGCTTCTCATCTGAAAGTTTTTATATTGTCTGTCTGTTTTGTAGAAGCAAATAGTTTGCCTTTGTATATGCTGACATAACAGAGAAACAATGTGTTCAGGTTTGAGTGCTGGACTAGAACTCTGGGAGACCAGTTTGAATCCCCACTTTGCTGTAAAAGTCTATTGGGTGACCACGAGCAGGTCACACCCTCTCAGCTTCAGAGAAAAGAGACAGCAAACCGCTCTGAACAAATCTTGCCAACAAAATCTTTTGATATTGCAACTTTATTGCAATCTTTTCCAAAAGAAGAAACTCACATTTTACCTTGCCTTTCTCTAGCACAAATGCCATAAATAAAAATAAATAAATATGGTCCTCATATTTCATTTACAGAAAAAGAAATGCTAAAGTTAAATTTGTGAGGGTTATTCAGAAAGTTGGGTTACAAGATTTCTTTAAAAAATACAAAGAATGAATATATTTTAATAAAACTACTTACATGGATTGTAAATGAGTATTACATTATTTTTCCACATAAACACCATTCAGTTCAATATATTTTGTCATCTGTTGGATGAGTTTTTGATGCTTGTGTCATAGAAGTTTCCCTCCATAGTTTTGGCCATTTTGCCACTTCAATTTTTACCTTATCGTTGTCAGAATAGTATTTTCCACCAAGGTGTTCCTTCAGTTTAGTGAACAGATAATAGTCACTGGGTGTGAGATCAGAGCTGTGAGAGAGGTGTCTTAAAACATCCCAACCACATGAAGTCACCAACTCTTGTGTTACATGAGTGGTGCATGGACGCGCATGATCATGAAGAAGACAGATTCTCTCTGTCAGCATCCAACGATGTTTGTTTTGGATAGTTCTGCGAAGTTTCTTCATGGTTTCACAATATATTCCGTACCCATTTTGTCACATGCTGTCTTGACATTATGTCAACTCCATAAACTGAAAGATTTCGTGATGAATCACAGTAGTGTTCATGCCCTGGGCATTGAAGTAGCGTATTACAGCTTAAACTTTGCACTTGGAGGGAAATTGAATGAGAACGCTCATCTCTAACCTTCACCACAACACCTGTTGCTGAGTTACTGATGTCTGCCACTGCTTGTTTGCTTCCACTGGCTTCTGGCTACATGGCAGTGATACCAAATTTCCCCACAAAAATTCCCCATGAGAGCTACATGCCTTGTAACCTTACTTTCCTGATAACCCTTGTTACTAAAGAAATGACCTCTATATTTGTTTAGGAATTCCTTCATCTCTTCTTCTTTCATACATTTCAGAGCTGAGACTTGGCCCAATAATAATAATAATAATAAAATTTTATTTATATACCACTCTATCTCCCCTAGGGTTCTCAGGGCAGTTTCCACAGACAAACATGAAACATACAGAGTAGCCATTAAAGTATAAAACATAATCTGTTAACAAAGTTAACTGCCTGTAATAATGGATCAAGCCAAGTCACTTGTAGTAAGCTGCATTAACCATTTGAGTCAAATAACTCATTCTACTAGAAATGAGTATGTTTCTGTGGGTTGAGATATATTAGGTGCACAAGACTCTGAGTGTGGTTGGGAATGACCCAAGTTAAGAGGTTTAGAGAAATGTCTGGGACTAATTAGTCAGCTGGGAACAGTGCTACATAAAGGAGGTAGGTACTCATTTGAATTAGTTAACCTGAAAATCTCCAGTGGGAAAAGGGTTAGAAGGCTGACATTCTAATTGTAAAACAAGTTCAAGATTGTTCTAATACAGATTCATTTCAGCATGGAAAAAACCCCTAAAAATCAGGTCAAAGGTGTAGTAGCAGTTGGATATATTAGTTGGGATGAAATAACACAGCCCTCTGAAATAACACAAGCCATAGCTTGTAGGAATCAAGGGCAGAGTCTTTAATATCCATTTAGAAGAAAGCCCAGCTACAAAAGTGGCCAATGAATTTCAATATTTTACTTACACACTGCAATAAGATAGATAGGGATGCTACCACTGTGTGTATGTGTGTGTATAGAAGTTATATATTTCTTTCTCTTTTTTAAAAAATATTCTTTATTGAAATTTTCATAAAGCATAAAACATAGCGAGGAGAAAAAAAAAGAAATAGAAAAACAGAAAGAAGAAAAAGAAAAAAAATGAAAAAATGAAAAAATGGGAAAAAAATGAAAGAAAAGGTAAAAATATAAAAATAAAGGCAGGCCACAGGAACAGGACGAAAACTATAAAGAAAGAAAAAAAAAGGAAAAATTAAAATTTGACCTCCTGGTATCTTCGGAAGATCTTATCAGCCTTCTTGCTGTTTATGTCCTTGAGTTTTCTTCTTTCCCTCTTTTTGGCGTAATTCAGTCTATTTTTGTATTTCTTATAATACTATTTCTTTTTTCTTCTTTTTCAGATATTCTGTAACATCACTCCAATCCGTTTCTTTCCTTTTGGTTTCTTTATTCTTTAACAGTAGAAAAGTTAGCTTGTCTAGGTTTCTTATATCCAATATTTTTGTTACCCAATCATTTATCTCTGGTATCTCTTCTTGCTTCCATACTTTGGCGTAGCACATCCTTGCTGCTGTTAATATCAAGAATAGTATTTTATCTTTATTCTCATCTAATTTTCTATTATACATCCCTAACAGAAAGATCTCTGGTTTCAATGGCAATTGTATTTTCATCATAGATTGAATTTCTTTGTGTATTTCCCTCCAGAATTTTCTCGCTTTGTCGCACGTCCACCATGCATGGAAAAAGGACCCTTCTTTATTTTTACATTTCCAGCAGGTCGTGCTTGTATTATTATATATTCTGCCCAATTTCTTCGGTGTCAAATACCACCTTTGCGATATTTTTACCCAATTCTCTCTTAGTTCTATTGCATATGTAAATTTTAATCTTTTTTTCCAAATTACCTTCCATTCTTCTTTTCTAATATTTCTTTGAATATTTTCGTTCCATCTTCTCATGTAATTTTTCTCCTCATTTTTTTCCAGATGCCATTCTAGTAGTTTTTTGTATAGTTTGGTTATTAATTTTCTTTCTGTTTTCATGATGGTATCCCAGAATTCGTCTCCTTGTGCGAATCCTAATTTCCTATCCAGTTTAAATTTTTCTTTAATTTGCCAGTATTGGAACCATGATATATTTTTGTCGATTTGGACTAGTTCTTGTTGTTCTTTTATTTCTATTTCCCCTTGTTTAGTTTTTAGTATTTCTTTGTAGACAGGCCAGTCATTCCACCCCAGACACCTTCTTTGCGTTGCCTCCAGAGGTGATATCCAAATTGGTGTTTTATTGTACAGTTTTAATTTATATTTCTCCCACACTTTTAGAATTGCAGACCTTATAAAATGATTCCCGAAGTTTTTTTCTTTTTCTTTCCCTTTATACCAAATATAATGGTGCCACCCTGCTCTTAGATCTATCCCCTCTAATGTTAATAATTTCTTTTTCTTTAACATGGTCCAGTCTCTGGCCCATGTTAGAGCACAGGCTTCGAAGTATGTTTTTAGGTCCGGTGCAGCCAATCCTCCTTTTTCTTTTTGTTCTATTAAATTTTTATAATGTATCCTTGGTTTTTTATCATTCCAAATAAATTTAGAGATATCCCTGTTCCATTTTTTAATCTCATTCATGTTCCTGATTATGGGCAAATTTTGAAATAGGAATATCATTTTTGGTAAGACTTTCAATTTAATCGAAGCGATCCTTCCCATTAATGATAAATTTGTTTTTTTCCACTTTTTCATATCCTCTTTAATTTCCCTCCATTTATTTAAATAATTATTTTGTAAAAGATGTAGATTTTTTGCTGTTATCTGGATCCCTAAATATTTTATTTTTGGAACAATGTGCACATTCCATTTCTTTTGTATCTCTTCCTTTTCTCTTTCTCCAATATTTTTTGTTATTGCTTTAGTTTTTTCCAAATTTATTTTAAATCCTGCCACTTCCCCATAGTTTTTTATTTCTTCCAGCCAATTTCCTGTTTTTTCTTTTGGGTTCTCTATAATACAAATTATATCGTCGGCGAACGCTTTGTATTTATAGTCCAATCCTTGTATTCTAGCACCCTCTAGGGTCTTTTCTTCTCTTATTCTTTTTAGCAGTACTTCTAATGATAAGACAAATATTAACGGTGATAAGGGGCAGCCCTGTCTGGTTCCTTTTTCTATCTGAATCTTGTCTGTTTCCTGTCCATTAATTATAATTTTGGCCTCTTGTTCTTCATAAATTGCTTCCACTGAATTTTGGAAATAGTACCCCATATCAATTTCCCTCATTAAAAATTTGAAAAAATCCCAATTGACATTATCAAATGCCTTCTCGGCATCCACGGCCATAAACATTACTTTCTTTTGGTGGTAAATTTCATAATACTCGATCAAATCTATTACTGTCCTCACGTTATCTTTTTGTTGTCTGTTGGGTAGGAAGCCCGCTTGATCTTCCTCTATATATGTTTCCAAAATTATTTTTAATCTTTCCGCTAGGATACTGGAAAAGATCTTATAATCTACATTAAGTAGCGATATGGGGCGATAATTTTTAACCTCTTCCGGGTCCGAATTTTCCTTGTGTATTACAGATATATTTGCCTGTCTCCAGGAATTTGGTATTTCTTTATACATTCTTATGTTATTCATTATTTTCTTCAGATATGGTGTGAGTTCTTGTTGGAAAATTTTGTAATAGCCCGATGACAGCCCATCTGGGCCTGGAGCTTTATTTGGTTTTAGATTTTTTATTGCCGTTTTTATCTCTTGTTCGGATATTTCCTTATTAAGTGTTTCCCTTTGTTCGTCTGAGATCTTTTGTATTTTTTGTTTTCCTAAATATTGGTATATCTTTTCCCTATCTATCTTCTCATTCTGATATAATTTCTTATAAAAATTAAAGAATTGATTTCTGATCTCCTTTTCTTGAGTGTATATATTTCTTTTTGCTGCCACCAATTTACTATTAAAGTTTCTTTTGTGGCCACCATTTATTGATCCATAGGCCACCTCCTTCACTAGAATGTTCAAGAAGACACATAAACTCTTCAGGTGAAATAAAACAAGAATATGATGTTTATTTTTTTGTGAACAGTAAAGATGCATAGTGGTTTCAATAAACTGTCTGGATTTATATCATGAGTCTCTGGCAAACAATGTTCCACACAAAGGAATACAAACAGGTTGTTTTAAACCTTTTGAATCCTCTTTCCACACTAGCACTCTAACACTATAGAGGCTCACAATATTTCTTCTCCTTCTCCCTGAAGGCTTTATTTACTTTCTTCAAAGTGTATCTTTCTAATAAGAGTTCCCAAAACTCTTCCTTCCTTTTCCTTCAAATCTCCTAAACTAACTCTTCAAACTCAATCTCCCCACTCAGAACTGATAAACTCTGGCTGCAGAGCTCTTTATTTCCCTCTGTCTCCACCCATCTCCAGTTGCTAAACAACTCCCTGCAATTTCATCAGCCAACCAGACTGCACTTCCAGCTATGAAGCTGCCTGACCTCTCTTCCACCTGCTCGCCTTAGTTTTTCCAAGCCAGGGCTGTTATTGCCTGTACACAACCTTGTAAGGTAGGCTAATCTGTTACACACACCCATCACAGTTCAGGGATAGCAGTTGTTTTAGGAAGACACTTTCTGCATAGCAAAAGAAACATGAGAATGCCTTAGTTACATGGGATGCTCTCACCTTCATACTTATTCAGTTTGGCAGAGAGAAACCTACTTAGCTCTCTGTCATCCCACTTTTAAGCTACATTTATAATGTCCCAGTTTCTTTTACTTCCTCACACTTTCCCCCTGACACAGCACTGCACTTCATCCCATGTCCTTGTTTCTTAGATAAAATTTGCACTATCCCATTCCCTTGTCTTGTTTACAGTCTGGCCATGTCTTACAGTAGTTGTCACCATAGGTTATTTGACATTGTTCTGATTTTTAAATTTTTGTTTATATATGCTATATATTTGTATTGTATTATATGTTTTAAAGGCTCTGTTTAGGCATTTTTTGCCATATGTAAGTCCCTTCAGGAAGATAGAGGCAGGTTAAAAGAATAAAGTTATTATTATATTATGGAAATGCACTTTGCGATTCTTCCTGGTGACAGAATTGTCCCAGTTCTATAAAGAAGTTATTTCATTAGGCAAGCAAGTATGATAAAGTAATATTTTGTTTCCAGATCATTGGGACTACATTTCATACACTCTCTAATCATTACTCATATTTGAACTCTGAGATGTTTGAGATTTCAGCTCCCAGGAATTCCATCTCAAACATCTGGAAGTCCAAATATTCCTGACCCCAAAACATGACATGGGCTTCCCAAAACATCAAGGAAAGCAAACTATATGCCAGCCTCGATCCCATGAAAGGAATGTAAGAACGAGGCCTACACTATTTTCGTACAGTTATTATTTTCATAATAGGATTCTTGCTCACTGGAATGAAATATACACAGAACAATGCTGGTACTGTTCCAAACCATGTGGAAATAGTAAGTGAAAATATTGTGAGGCTCCAGAGCCTGTCATTAACCTCCAATCTTTGTGCTTCAGTATGAATATCTGAAGGAAGATCTTAAGTGTGTCCATCTGAATTCACTTATAATCTCCTTCAGACATTTACACTGATCTCACAAAGCTGGAAGTGAAGCCAATGATTCACTGGGAATTATATTTGCAAGTGTCTCCATTACATATTTCCACATTGTTTGGAGTAATGTTCAAATATGGCTTTTAAGCAGCCCCCTCTCTGTTAATTCTAAATTTTCCTGTTTGTCATTCTGCTCACAGCTTGGAATCAATTAATCAATTTGTTAATGTATAAACTCATTGGATTTTTTTAAACTGATAATGCTTAACCTAGTAAATTGCCTCTTTTGTGGAGAAATTAATCAGATATATTAAGAAGTTAGTTGATCTTAGAACACTAGAATACTTTAATATTGTTGGTTCATTTTTTATGAGGATCAGCAAGACAAGAAGCCTAAGGAGAAGAAGCATGAGTCTGGAAGAAATGTATCACATGGACCTGTTGCTAGACAGGCTACTTTGAGATAGAGATGGCTGAGGAAAACCCAGCTGGCAAACTTTGGATAGCAAAAGATGATTTCAGTGAGCAGTACATAAAGAGAAAGGAATAAAAAAAGAAATATTACTATGAAATGTAATGAATGAGGTCCTAATGTGCCCTCTTTCAAGCAGTTATTGCCCTTTCATAACATCAGACTCTTTTGGTCTGAAAGGTTGATATCTTGTCATCCTCCACTTTTGGCTTGTCCTACTGCTCTTTTCAATTTTGTTTTCCACACACTTCAAGGTGAGCTTGGAGTTCTTATTGCTCAAGTAATCATTTAGCTAAACTTGTGCATTATTTGTCTGTACTCAGAAATAAATCCCACTGAACAGATTTGGATTTTTAGTGTGTTTATTACTGCTTGTACAGTGTGATACACTTAGATCAGCATTTCTCAATCTGGTCGGGACCCCTGGGGGGTTCGCAAGAGGGGTGTCAGAGGGGTTGCCAAAGACCAGCACAAAACACAGTATTTTCTGTTGGTCATGGGGGTTCTGTGTGAGAAGTTTGGCCCAATTCTATCATTGATGAGTTCAGAATACTCTTTGATTGTAGGTGAACTATAAATCCCAGCAACTACAACTCCCAAATGACAAAGTCAATCCCCATCAGTATTCAAATTTGGGTGTATCAGGTATTTGTGCCAAACTTGGTCCAGTAAATGAAACTGCACCCTGCATATCAGATATTTACATTATGATTCATAATAGTAACAAAATTATAGTTATGAAGTAGCAACAGAAATAATTTTAAGGTTGGGGGTCACCTCAACATGAGGAACTGTATTAAGAGGTTGCGGCATTAGGAAGGTTGAGAATCACTGACTTAGATAATTAAGTGGAAATATTTTTCCAGACCCTCACTCCCTTTCTTCTAAAAGGTTTGTTCATCATATGATACAGTGCTCAGTCTATTAACTTCACAGCTGGTATGGAGTGCAATCATATTTATTTCAAAACATGCTGATTGTAGAGACTAGATGGGAATTGCTCACCAAAGATAAGGGGAATAATTCTGCTAGGAACTCCAATGTTTGAGAATATTTGAGTAGCAGAGGAAACAGCTGTGATTGTGAAGAGATGCAAGACTTCGAACCTGAAAATCAGGTTGTGAGTATCTGGATAAAAATTAAGGGAGCAACAACGGAAAAAGTTGTCATTGTTGGGTTCTGTTACAGATCTCCAAGACAAACTAGAGATCTGGATGAAGCCTTCCTTGAACAGATGAGCAAACATAGAGAAAGAAGGGACATAGTTGTAATGTGAGATTTTATCTATTCTGATATTTGTTGAAAAACAAACTCTGCCAAGAGTACAAAGTCTGACAAATCCCTCATACGCCTTGCAGATAATTTTCTTGTCCGGAAGGTGGAAGAAGCAACAAGGGGATCAGTCATTCTGGATCAGATCTTAACCTGGTCAGTGGACTGGACGTGGTGGGAACTTTAGGTGGGAGTGGCTATGTTTTCCTAGAATTTGTGATACAGGCCCCATCTACACTGTCATATAAAATCCAGATTATCTGCTTTGAACAGGATTATATGGCAGTGTAGACTCATATAATCCAGTTCAAAGCAGAACATGTGGATTATCTGCTTTGATAATCTGGATTATTTGGCAGTAAGAGAAGTCAGACATGCATTCAAGATTTTAGGATAGCTGACTTAAGGAAATTTGGGGAAATACTGAGTGTGAGCCCATGGATAGGAATGCTTAAAGAGAAGGGAGTTAATAATGGGTGGAAGTTTCTTAAAAGTAAGATACTGAAGACATAAATGCAAATAGTGCCAACAAGAAGAAAAAAATAAGAGAAGTCTAAAGAAATAAGAATGGATGCTCAAAAAAAAACTTTGAACTGAGAGGGGGGGTGGGAATCACCAAAGAGGAATTTAAACAAATATTCAACACATATAGGGAAAAGGTGAAAAAGGTTCAAGCACAAAATGATCTCAAGCTCGCCAGATATACTAAAAACAATAAATGGGGTTCTTTGGTTATGTCAGTAGAAAAAAGAAGGGAAAGGAAACGTTAGGGCTTAGGGGTGTGCAATTTGACAAAAAAACCATGCTTTTTTTTGGTGTCCCAAGTTTCAATGGCTTTTTGGGAGCTTTCAGAATTCTGGTGGCAAAAGAATTCTGAAAGATCAGTATTTGCTCTGAGAAGATCTGGCGCATTAGTGGCAATTGGGGAACTTCTCAGGCTGCCCTTTCAGTCATTTTTCTTCTCATGTTCTTCAACTAGACCTGTGTTAAGGCATCAGACTTAAGAAACCACCCTTTCTGGAAAGAAAATACCTCTACCCCACATTTGAAGCTTGTGTCGTGTAAAGGGCACAATCTGTGACAATTTCTAAACTATGTAGAAAGAAAACAGTTATTTATTGTCATTTGAGTAAAACAAAAACAAGGCAAGCGATGTAGAGCTGTGAGTGGCATTTAGATCATCAGGGGACTTGAGCACGATCTCTCTCTCTCAGAAGCCTGCTCACAAGAGAAAAATGGAGGTCCAGCTTGCCTAAAATACATGTCATGGCTTTCTAATGTTCTGATTGGCTCAACAGGCAGGGTTCACAGGTAAAGCCCATGCGGCTGGCTCTCCGCACTCTATATATAGTCAAATGAATCTGAAAATAGTCATGGTTGGCAGCCAAAAAAAAAAATGGCAGTAGTGCCTGTGCTGGTATGGTTGGCCAAAAGAGCCCAAACAGCCAGAGCCCGTTTTGAAAAATGGATCTGTGCACAGCCCTAGTAGGACCTCTGTGCAGAGAAGGTGGTGAAATGCAGGCAGGAGATGGTTTCCTGCATGGCAGGAGATTGGACTAGATGGCCTATGTGGTCTCTTCCAACTCTATGATTTTATGAGTCAAGACTAACATTCAGTAGCAGGGCTACCTGTTTAGCCTAGGTTTATAAATCTTGGCTAATTGCATTCCCCAAAAAAGTCATTTTCTTTCCACAAGAGGATAGTCTTTTTCAAAACTTCACATTTTCTGAAGATTTGGTCTTCAAAAAAATTGCATTCAATTGATTTGCACAAAGAACATAGATTTCTGTGCACAAAATTGCATTTATGGTCAGATATATTACTTTCTGTACTTACTAAAATAGGAGATTAGCTATTTTTCTGGATTTTTGTGGTATTGGAATATTGAAATTAAAGGAATTTGATATACTTTTAATGTATTGTACATGGCACACAATAAATATACTTTAAATAGATGAATTCCATGATTCTGTATTTTGATAAATTAATATAGACATTACATGTCTGTGTCTAATGGTCTCATTATGTATTTCCAACACATGTGTCAGTCTGTAGCATCAGCTTTTTGTATTCTTCATGTCATCAAAAGCTCCTTAATTTACTCACTGACTAGTTAATTAATTGATAGTTTTATACTGAAGGAATGATTCTCAGTCACAGCTTGCATCTGCTTATATAACATGGGTTAATTCAACATCTGATTAGGTTGGCAATATATAGGCTACTTTTCTTCATTGCCATGTCTGTGAATATCTAATTTGCTTAACATAAATAATTAATGTGCTTAACCTATGAAGCACAAACTTAAGGTATAGGGCTAAGGTATAGGGCTACCTTCTGGATAATATTGGTTGAATTCTTCATATCCCTAAGAAACATTGTATAAATATCTTTATTTAAAGACCTTGAAAATAGAAATCATGATGACCTGCTTATTAGTTTAATATGAAAGCTTATTTTGCCAGAAACAACAATTAGAGAACAAGAATCACTCTAGAAGAATGAATTTTCTTTTGAACATCTATTTCTGACAAGAGCCTGAGACCATTTTTTGCCAGGGTTATTTTAAATCACTCTATGAAAACTAGCTCTGATTCATTTCTTTTCACCTACTGTCTATACAGGAATTTTGATTCCTCACACCTCCTTCTCAGGAGTAACACATAGCCCACATCTGTTGAGATATTCAGGAAACTTTAGAAAGATATGGAGTTTCTCCAAACAGGATAGTTTTCTGGAAAGTTTCACAGCTTTCCCATGAAGATGACAGAGCTTTCCAAAAAGAACTGAGGGGAAAAAGCAGAAAATAGAATAGAATATTTCACAACTTTAATTATTACACATCTTTTTATTCACTGTTATTTCAGACTTTCCATCAAAGTCTGTTATTATATCTACAGATTCCTATTTCCCAAAAGCAAATCTCACTGAGAGGCGAGTGTGAATACTTTGTTGTCTTCAAATGTAACAATAAAAGAGTGAGAGGACATATTGAAGTTGGATAGAGCTGAGTCCAGGCAGGATTTTGGCTTTAGGAGTAAAGACCTATATCTAAGGTGACAGCAGACATGGCTCTGAAGAAAGTCTGGTGTTTTTCTGACTACACACACACTAGAGGTGTGCTTTTGATTTTGTTAGTCTGCATAATTCTAATCAAATTGTTACATGCATACTTGAGAGGCAATATCTGATACATGGATATGGCCGCATTAAAAATTTAAGAATTGAAATTTACCCCATGCTTTTTCATTTTAGTTTGGTAAATAGTTTGGAAAGGAGGCCAGAGGGGGATTGGCCGAGTGGGTGAAGATGGTGGTTAATGCCTCCCTTCGGGAAGGCAAAATTCCAGCGAGCTTAAAACAAGCTGTAATAAAACCGCTGTTGAAAAAACCATCACTGGACCCTACTCAATTCGTCAACTATCGGCCTGTTTCCAATCTCCCCTTTTTGGGCAAAGTCCTGGAACGTGTGGTGGCCTCACAACTCCAGGTATTCTTGGTAGACACGGATTATCTGGATCCGGCACAGTCTGGCTTTAGGCCGGGACATGGTACCGAGACAGCCTTGGTCGCCTTAGTGGATGATCTGCGCCGGGAGCTAGACAGGGGGAGTGTGTCCCTGTTGGTTCTGCTGGACCTCTCAGCGGCCTTCGATACCATCGACCACGGTATCCTTTTGGGACGCCTCACAGGAATGGGCCTTGGTCGCACTGTTTTGCAGTGGCTCAGGTCCTTCCTAGAGGATCGTACCCAGAAGGTGTTGCTGGGGGACAACTGCTCGACCTCACAACCATTGTCTTGTGGGGTCCCGCAGGGTTCTATACTGTCCCCCATGTTGTTTAACATGTACATGAAGCTGCTGGGGGAGATCATCCGGAGTTTCGGGGTGCGGTGTTATCTGTACGCAGATGATGTCCAACTCTGTCACTCCTTCCCACCTACTACTAAGGAGGCTGTTCAGGTCCTGAACCAGTGCTTGGCCGCTGTATCGAACTGGATGAGGGCTAACAAATTGAAACTGAATCCAGACAAGACAGAGGCACTCCTGGTCAGTCGAAAGGCCGAACAGGACATAGGGTTACAGCCTGTGCTGGATGGGGTTACACTCCCCCTGAAGACGCAGGTTCGCAGTTTGGGTGTGATCCTGGATTCATCGCTGAGCCTGGAACCCCAGGTTTCGGCGGTGACCAGGGGAGCGTTTGCACAACTAAAACTTGTGCGCCAGCTGCGCCCGTACCTTGGGAAGTCTGACTTGGCCATGGTAGTCCACGCTCTGGTTACATCCCGCATAGATTACTGCAACGCGCTCTACGTGGGGTTGCCTTTGAAGACGGCCTGGAAGCCAGTTTGCTACCAGGCCCAATTCAAAGTGCTGGCTTTAGCCTATAAAGCCCTAAACGGTTCTGGCCCAGCCTACCTATCCGAACGTATCTCTTCCTACGAACCCTCCAGGAAGTTAAGATCATCTGAGGAGGCCCTGCTCTCGATCCCGTCTGCTTCGCAAGCACGCTTGGCGGGGACGAGAGACAGGGCCTTCTCTGTGGTGGCCCCTCGGCTGTGGAACTCCTTGCCTAGGGATATTAGATCAGCCCCCTCCCTCCTGACCTTTCGTAAGAGAGTGAAAACCTGGCTCTTCGAGCAGGCATTCAGAACCCCGGAATAGATAGTCAAGCTTGAGATGGAGAATGACCCAGGAACGGCCAAGACGATGAAATGGACGAGGATTGGAATGAGAGGATATAGCTCTTTTTAAATTGTCTTTTTTGTCTAATTGCACTTAACTGTTTTTGCTTTTGTATTGTATTGATGGCATCGAATTGTGCTGATATGTAGACCGCCCTGAGTTGCCTGCGGGCTGATATGGGCGGGATATAAGTGATGTAAATAAATAAATAAATAAAAAATAAATCCCGGAAGGCTCACAAAGTCAGTTTTATATTCATTGTAAGGAAGCAAAACTGAAAGCAAAACCAAAGGCTACCTTAGTGCCTCTGTAAATCAATGGAGTCTTGGCATTAAAAGAGGGGAACAGAGGGAGAAGTGTTTTGAGAACAACACAGAACTCTGGGACATGTAATTTGGGAAGGAAGGAGCCCTATGCCAAAGAACTCAAAAGGCCCTGCCCAGAATGCAGTGCACTGCTCAACATCAGAGAGATTTGCCCCTCCATAGACAGTGTGACTCCAATAGATTATGACTTTTGTTCTTGGATTATAAAAGTCATTTCCCAATTGGTTCTATCATAAAAACATGACAAAAGTTTATTAAACTGCAAAGACTTTGTCTTTGCACAAGGGACATAATGTTATAGCACGTTTTGCTATCCAGTCCACCAATTTAACGTCATCCATCCATTTAACAAAGTTTTGGTGCAATAACAAAGTTCCCTGTGTAGACCCACTACTTTCAATGTAAAGACTATACAATTACACAGGAAATAATGCTGTCAAACTAGGAACATATTTTCTTTATTATTAAAAATCTTGTTTATGAAAGCTTTGAAAATTTTCCTAAAATCTGTGGAAAAGGGAAATGTTCTGAAATTTGGTGGGCTAAGAGTGGTAAGTATGTTCTACCATTGTAGTGAGTTTCACCCCAATAGCTGTAAAAATGAGGGAGAAAGGGGCCCCTGAAGTTTCCCCAATTATGAGCAATTGCTATAACGAAATAGAAACAAAATTTCAGTACTCCCGTTATAGTAATTAATTTTTCACTAACTATACTTTAGAAACAAATTGCCAGACTCCCAAGTTTTTTAATGACTTTTGAACCATTTTTATGGATCACACATCCCTAATACACATATATAATGATGTAATCAATTACAATCAGGGGTCAGACATTTACAGTCAGAGTAACTGTATGCTACATCAACAGAATTTCTTTTCCCAGTGTTTCATAAGAAGGTACAGTATAACCTCGTATCTACAGGACCTGTATTTTTGGTTCATTTATTGACATCCAACAAAATTTGTCCTCTGTGGCATTTTCTAGC
This sequence comes from Anolis sagrei, assembly GCF_037176765.1. NCBI lineage: Eukaryota > Metazoa > Chordata > Lepidosauria > Squamata > Anolidae > Anolis > Anolis sagrei. Next base: position 125,040,762 of record NC_090023.1, read on the forward strand.
TCCTAAACTGTGATTCTATGGTATACTTGGATCAAAAGTATTTCATTTCAACAGTTTCCTATTTTTCATAGTTTAATGCATTCAGGTCAAATTTGAGAATGTGTTCTCCATGGATATGGGGAACATGGTGTTAGGACCCATTTATGCAATAGTTTTACTAGTCAGTGAAATAGATGGTGCATGGCTCCTGTGTGCTCTTTGTTCTTTTTACCCCAAAACCAACTAGTTGGCTATGGAGGTGTACCATGAAAACTTGATCATGCTGCCTCTGTCTAGCACTTGGATATTGATGCAAATATGCTAATAGAACTGGGCCAAGGCTTGGAAAGTTACTTTTAAATAGAATGGATATAATTATATGCTGGAGCCATCAATAACTAAACAAATATAAGGGGGTGAAAGTCAGGGAGATGTGAAATTGGTAAATCAATTTTAATATAGCAATGACAGAACAAATTTCTCACCTATCCCTATAACAAGATGAATTCACAAGCTAAACTAGCTAATTATGAACCATAGAAACATAACTGAGGTGGCCTTCCAAGCTTCACTGTAGAGTTGACTCACAGAATGACTAAATATACCAGGCATTATATATACTGAGATACTACAGTCAGGCTATCTTATATCTATATTTATTAAAGTAAAATATGTCCAGCTATGATTAACTTATTGCAACAATTATCTTCCCAAGAACAGCTGGTACCCTTGCTTATAATTACTGTCTTCTATAGGATGTGCTCTGAAAAAAATCTATTGGCTGGGAATTTTATGATCCTTCAGATAGTGCTGAATTGTAGTTTCCACATTTCCTGTGTTTGATTATGGCAACTTAGACTGTTGGAATTTTCATCTCAACAGTAGCTGAAGAACTTCATGATTCCTACCCATAAACACTGAAATATTTTTGAAGCCCTTCTAGGCTTCTTCACACTTTTCCTTTCTAACTTCCAGACTGATATCCAACATGGTGTAGTTTGAATCTTGGGCTGGAACTCTAGAATGCCAGTGCTCAAGTCTCCATTCAGAGTCTGTATATATGGACATAAAATTATATTCATCTCATATTGATGCTATCCTGACACACAATGTTTGTGAAGATTTACATCTTAGTCATATCTTTGACTAGTAAACTGTTTTTAAAAGAAATGTTATTTATCCTCTATTATAGCTGAAGATCTGCATGGGTTTGGCTTGTTGTTTATGTGGGTGGGCTGTCTTGCATTAGAGTTGGAGGAAGAGTTTGGGCTGGTCTGAACAGCTTGGTGGGAGATGAGAAAGGCAAAAAAAAAGTCCTATCAGGAAGTGGGTTCACTTACAGTTGGACTTTTAATTTTTAATTCAACATATATACATATATGATTGCCCAGACATTTCCAGATTAGCATGCTTGTATACAGCATTAGTGCACCTCTGCATAATAAGATGACTAAACCAATTTAAGCAGAAATGTGTGTATTCACATGCATGATGGGAAGCAAAAAAATGACATGTTGCTATGTTGCTGCCAATCATGCAAATGCTAGAAGTTTTCTGAAAACCAATTCACACCAAGGTGAGTTCACCCAGGGGACACATAGCCTCTTAATATGAGTTTATTGCAATATACATGCTATGGATGTGATGCTAACAAGGTAAACATGGGATCTATGTGGATCGAGAAAACAGGACTTCAGCCATGGAAACCTTGTGGGTGATCTAAGTTACACTTGCTCAGCCTAAGAATAAGGAAACGGGAAACTTCCATTTAAAAAAAAAACCTTTCCATCAAAGCTCTTTGCTAGAGTCATCATAACTCAGAGTCAACTGGAAGTTACATAATCTCCTCCATCACCACAACTTCAGGATAACAAAGGTCCCTATCTTGGCTCAATTTCCTCCCTACATTCTTCCATGATTCCTGGGCAATGTTTCTTTGCCTTTTCAGCAGCTTCAAGAGGCCAATAACAGTTATGTAATTAGGTAATGTTAGATTCTGGACAGAATGATCTGACTGAGATACCCTTATTTAGATAGTAACATGTGATCATTCACTTATGTCACAATGAAATAAACCACCCTTCAGCATTTGAGAAAAGTCTTGTTTATTTTATTGAATAGGGCCCTGACTCTCTCTGTCCTACAGCATTGCCTGTGTTGGAATACATATTACCATCCAAAAAAGTGGATGAGCATTACAATAACTGTTTTTCTTAGATAAATTAAAAAAAAGATGGCATCTTGTAATGACCAATTGTGCTTCTTCTGACACCCTCAGCATTACTAATACATATGAGAGATGGGTGACAGTGTGACTCTAGTGGTGATAGAAAAAGATTATTGTGTACCGGAACTTTACAGTCAGGCTACCCCAGATTTATTGCATATATTAAAACAGAAAAATTGAACCAATAAAAACTAGGCTGCAGTTCAGTACACACACCGAACAATCTTTCATTCACTGTGCAAATTCCAGATTAAATGAGACCCAAACCAAGCTATATGAGGAAACAATAAGGTTTGATTGAAATCTTGTTTATCCCACCTTTCAAAAGTACTATCATGAGATAGCTTAGACAATTAAAAAATCTAATACCAAAATAATTTAGAATTTTCCCATGCTAATCAAAATATTATCAGGACTGCTGTTTACTTTGTGTCATGGAAAAAGTTTGACCATATGTTTTTTTATGTGCCACTGCATAATTTAAGTGAGGTTGATGAATATGAACTTTATTGTTTAAATAGTCAGAGCATAGCAGTACAGAACAGTTGACATGAGAGGGACCCACATGGGTCATCTAATCTAACTTTTTGACAGTGAAGGAATCCACAACAATAATTGTTGCTATAGCTTTCCTTAGACATAGCTACCTATTGCTTGCTTTTAAAAATATTGTTATTGTTTATAGTGTATATAAGAAATAAAACAGATGAACAAAAGAAAAAAGAAAAATATGCAAAAGGTTTACAAAATGATGTACAGTCAGTGCTCATTAAACATATGAAAAACAGTTTCTATCTGGTTGTCTATTAAATTGTATTCTAAAATATATTTGTAGAGCCTGAAGATTAGGCCTTTGTTACCCTTTTCAAAGATACATTCTAACTCTGACTTTTTTTAGAGAAAATTCCTACCTTTGCGGCCTTCCTAAATCTGTTATGCAGTTGAAAGAAGCTGAACCAGTCTTTTATCCCCAATTCTTCTCTACCTATAAGTGTCCATTGCCCTTTCTCTTTGACTAAATATCCTTTGTATCTTCCAGATTCAGTATGTATAGCCAATCTCTGGACTGCTTCCAGTGGGTGCAGCTATAAGGAGATTTTTTGGCTCTATCCCCTTCTTGTACCTTTTCCACATTGCTAAAAAGCTGTCCATTGAATTCTTTATTCACCCTGTACTTTTCATTGCATAGATGGGCATGCCATCCTTATCTTAAATTATGGCCCATTAACTGAAGCAACTCCTTATTATCCAATTTAATCCAGTCTTTTAGCCAACTAAAATTAGCTGCTTCATATTAGAATCTGAGGTCTGGCAGAGCCAGCCCCCTCTGTCTTTCCCATCAGTAAGGGTCCTGTAAGCAATTCTGGCTTTTTTGTCTTTCTAAATGAATTTGACCAAATCTCTCTTCCATTTTTCAAACACCTTTACTCCCTTAATAATTGGTAAATTTTGAAACAAAAACAATATACAATCATTTGTATAACTGCTATCCTCACTAACCAGGTAAGTTGAAGTCTTGGACAATTTTCAAGATTGGTCTTCTTCCATGTTTTATCATAATTATTTTGGTAAAGTTTACTATTTTGGTAAAGTTTACCATTTTTGTTGGTTAGCCATAGTTTGAGATATTTTACTTTTGGCACTACCTTACAATTTGTTAATTTCTCCAATTTAACACTATTGCTTATAGATAGGTTCGTAGTTAGAAATACCAATTTCTCATTAATTTTAAAGCCTGACAAAGTGCTAAATTTGTTGATAATCTCCAATAAAATATGGGTGTTTCTTAAAGGGTCCCTTTAAAAAACAGACCACATCATCTGAATATGCATTCCTTTTAAATTCATACCCTTTTACTTTAACTCTGCTATCTCTAATTCTGATGCTCAAAATTTCTAATATCCAAATAAAAGTAGTGGCAATAGGGGACAGCCTTGTCTTGTCCCTTTTTGAATTTCTATATAATTTGACATTTATCATTTCTTTTTAATTTGTTCCTTTGTCTTGAATTCAGACCCTTTTACTTTAACTCTGCTATTTCTAATAGCATCTATGGCATTTCTAAAGGGTTGACCCACTCCATAGCTTATCAAATGCATGTAAGAATAGTAACGTGATCTCTCTGCTTGGGTCTTATTTAGTGTACTCTATTATATCTATCAGCGTTCTCACATTTTGACTCAGATGTCTACCATTGTTTGCTTTTTTTAAAAAAATCAGATGAAGGAGATTAATATAGGACTCTAGGGCAAGTGTGGGAGAGGTACATCAATTTTTAAAAATAAAAAAATAATAAAAACCAGAGTTTAATTGCCTAGAGAAGTGGATGTATGCTTGCATGACTTTGACTTGGGAACGGTAATACCAATTTGCATGTGTGAATGGTTCATTAATGCCATAAGCAAAACTTTCATATCTTTTCACTAAACCTCTCACACATTAAACCAACTGAAGCATTCCCAGCTATGGAAATGGTGAGTCCTGTAGCAGAGGAGGTTCCTTTACATCAATCTAATTAATTATCTGGTTAAAATAATTGTATCTGTCATCACTTTTAACCAATCTAATGATTGATTTTAAACTTTATTGTCATTCATATTTTATGATGATGTAGTTTGATGTGCATTTTATTGTAATGAATATATACAAGTATATGAAATGATTTATTGTATTAGACCCAAACAATCCATCAGCCTAGAAGAATTTTGAGTTCTCTAGATAGTATTTGGTTTGTTATCATTTTGCTGACTATTATTCAAAATAATAAAACTAGAAATTAGTGAATTTGAATGAAGATCCAGTTGGCAAGATCCAATGAAGACCCAGTTAACATATTTTGATGTAAAGTTCATTCACTTAGCAAATTATCATTTTCCATTGTACTAAACTAAATCTTTGAATTTACATCTTGTTTCCCCAGTTACACATAGTTTGTTAAATGCCTATCGAAATAACTGATGTATAAAATTGACCCATAACTAAATCTAATTTTGGCTGAAAACAGTCTCAACCCCTTTTCTGACATGTTGTGTAGTATGGATGGAAAACAGTGGGAAGAACTAAGTGTTTGTTAAGCCCAAATAAGAATGAGTCTACATGAGTAATAATCACCTCAAAACTGGCACTAGAAGTCTTCACAGTACACAGTGACTTCCAGCAAGATCCAGAGTTTTCCCTCCAATTATCTGAACTTGCTCTGCGGTTACTAAAATTGGGATTACTCCAGAGTTTCCAGGACACCCTAGAGTCTCCTTGAGTTTAGCAGCTATGTGAACAGTAGGATCAGGTCCATTTTTGACCAATGTATTGTCTACACACAGAGCCACCTCCATCATCCTTTCTCTGCAATGATCATCACATGGAAGAGGATAGATTGTCACCTGTTGTCACATGCTGTACCTGCAAAGGGGCATAACTCAGATAACCACCCATATGATCCACAAAGAGGAGAGTCTCTTTAGTCTCTCCTCATTGATCACTTGGGTGGCCCAAGTTGTTACATTCACAGATGCAACAGACAACTGCCTGGCTCTCCCAGAGCGGCTGGCTGGTGATGACTGGCAGGGGTGGAATGAAGAGAAGGGGAATAAGTGATAAAAGGCAATTGTACAACTCCCCAGCTAGCCAAACGCTTCAAAAATTTACTGCTGTCACCCTTCACAATATGCTGCCTACCGGGGGCAAAAATACACCATATCACTCAGAGGCTCACCAGGCTCCTCAAGCCCCATCACTGTGCTCCCCTCAGGTTGATTCATGTAGGAACCAATTATACTGCTAGGCATACTTTTCAAAAGATCATGAATGATTTTTGAGCTCTTGGAACAAAGTTTAAATAATGTAATGTACAGGTGGTCTTTTCATCCCTCTTCCCAGTTGTAAGACATATTCCTACAAGGGCCAGAAAAATAGTACAGGTCAATAGATTACTGCAACACACTCTACATGGGGTTGCCTTTGAAGACTGTTCGGAAACTTCAATTAGTCCAGTGGGTGGCAGCCAGATTACTCATCGGAGCGTCATACAGGGAGCATACCACCCCTCTGTTATGTCAGCTCCACTGGCTGCCAATCCAGTTCCGAGCACAATTCAAAGTGCTGGTTTGGACCTACAAAACCCTATACGGCTCCGGCCCAGCGTATCTGTCCAAACGCATCTCCCTCTACGTCCCACCTCGGAGTTTGAGATCTTCTGGGGAGGCCCTGCTCTTGGCCCCACCTCTATCACAAGTGAGATTGGTGGTGACGAGGAGCAGGGCCTTCTCGGCAGTGGCCCCCACCTGTGGAATTCACTCCCCGGGGAAATCAGGTCATTGACATCCCTCCTCTCCTTCAGAAGGAAATTAAAAACATGGTTGTGAGACCAGGCTTTTGGGCAATCTGGCAATTAGACAAGGACAATGATGGCTAGACAATATGGAATGAATTTATGGACTCTGAGATGGTGAGCGCTGAGTACTGACTGGTTTTATTGATTTTATTGATTTTGTTGTAAAAAGTGACTGTTTAATTATTATAATTGCTATATACTTGTTTTATCCATTGTTTATGTTTATGTTGGCATCGAATTGTGCCTTTTGTAAGCCGCCCTGAGTCCCCCCTCGGGGGTTGAGAAGGATGGGGTAGAAGTGCGTGAAATAAATAATAAATAAATAAACTGGCTTAGAAAATGGTGTCAGGAGGAAGGCTTTGGCTTCCTTGACCATGGCCCATGAGGTCTCTTCCAACTCTATGATTCTATGATTCTATACTGGTTGGTTGCAAGTAATCTAAATAATCTTGTTGGAACATAGAAGATTAGAAATTAAATATGTGAAACCCCATATACATGTTGTTTCATGCACCAAGCCTCTGTACTGAAATGTGTTGTTGGCAGGAGCATATATACTATTGGATGCAGAGTTGGACACAGTCCCACCGCACTCTCCTTGCATTGGACGTATATGTATCAATGAAGTGAACACTCCTAATGACAGCTAAAACTTAAAATAATAATTTATTTCTAGACCACCCTTTATCCCTGAAGGGACTCAGGGCAGTTTACACACAAAAAGGCAAACATTCAATGGCCCAGATGATTAGTAACACTTCAAAAAAATAAAACAAGGTAAAACACAGTAATAACAATGAACTTACAACAAAGAATTAAGCATCAAAATGAAAAATAAAATAGAACAATCCAATAAGACATGATAAACAAAAAAAATGAGTATGATAAACAAAAAATTACAACGTATACCATAAAAGCAATTAAGATACTGTTACATTTAAAATAGCTAGCTTTGGTGTTCAAATGAGTATTGTGGCAACCATATAATACAAGTGGGATTAGTCATTATTCGAATGGGTTAAAGTGTCCTAGTCCTACTCCTCTCCATATGTTAAAGTGCATAGATACATTTTCAGAATTTTCTTAAAGGAGAGGAGGATAGGGACTGTTTTTATTTCTTTAGTAAGGGAGTTCCGGAGATGGGGAGTAATCATGGAGAAGGCCCCCCCTCTTGTTCCCACCAACTGAGCTTGTGATGAGGATGGGACTGAGAGGAGGGCCTCCTCCATTGACTGCAGTACACAGGATGGCCTGTATACGGAGATTCAATTTGACAAATAACCTGGACATGAACCATTTAGGGCCTTATAGGTAATGACCAGCACTTTGCATTTAGCCTGGAAGTGGACCGGCCACCAGTGGATCTGCTGCAGCATGGAGTCATCCTCTCACGATATGGTACTCCAGTTGGCAGACTGGTCACTGATCTCTGCAATAATTGTAGTATCCAAACTATCCTCACCTCAAAGGCAGCCCCACATAGAGTGTGTTGTAGTAATCCAAATGAGATGTGACTAATGCGTGGACTACCATGGCCAAGTCTGGCATTTCAGGTTATGGATGCAGCTGGCACACACGTTTTAACTGAAGAAGAAGAACTTTATTTTTCTACCCCACCTCCATCTCCCCGAAGGGACTCGGGGCAGCTTACATGGGGCCCAATACACGGCAAAATACAATTAAAATAAAGCAATAACAATTAAAATAGCATAAAACCAGCATAAAACAACATAACAAAAATAGTTAGCAACAACAATAACAGCAGACTAATTTTGGAGGAGGGGGGGGGGACCACTACATGAACTAGTTAAAGGATAAAGTGGTTTAGTAAGGTAGATGACAATGTATAATGGCATAGGAAAAATCTTGGAAACAGAGCAAATTAACAGGATCAGTTAATATAATATAGGACATCAGATTGAATGACAATTCAAGTCATGATACAGGCCATTTGTCATAGGAGTTGTCAATTGAAAGCACGGTGAAACATCCACATCCTTACGGAATGTGGCTAGGGTGGGTGCCAGACTAATCTCCCTGGGGACGGAGTTCCAGAGACAGGGGGGCACCACCGAGAATGCCCTCTCTCTCGTCCCCATTAACCGTGCCTGAGATGGGGGCAGGAGTGAGAGAAGGGCATCCCCGGAAGATCTTAAGGACTGCGTGGGCTCATAAGGGAGGAGGCAGTCACGCAGAAAGGCAGGTCCTGAACCGTTTAGAGTTTTATAGGTGATAACCTGCACCTTGTATTGGGACCGAAAACTTATCGGCAGCCAGTGGAGCTGTTTAAACAGGAGGGTTGACCGCTCTCGGTAACTTGCTCCAGTTAACAATCTGGCCACCGATCTTTGCACCAGCTGTAGTTTCCGAACCGTCTTCAAGGGCAGCCCTACGTAGAGTGCATTACAGTAGTCTAATCTTGAGGTAACTGTGCAAAGTTGCTCCTGGCCACCATCGCCAACTGTGGTTCCAGAGTCAGTGATGAGTCTGGGATCACTCCCAGACTGTGGACCTGTGATTTCAGTGGGCATGCGATCCCATCCAACACAGTCTGAAATCCTACACCCTGATCCATCTTATGACTGACCAGGAGTACGTCTGTCTTGTCTGGATTTTGTTTCAGTTTGTTGTTCCTCATCCAGACCATTACTGATGACAGGCACCAGTTCAGGACCAGAATGGCATCCTTGGCATTTGGTGGAAAGGAGTAATGGAGTTGGGTGTTGTCCACATAAATTTGACACCAAACTCCAAAACTCCACACGATCTCTCATTACTAATGGGAAGGCTGGCATTTCTAATTAGTTGAGCATTGTGGGGAAGGAACATCCTTTATAAAGCCTATTTTGCACACCCCATTTTTCCTCTGCCCTAAAAGACATGATGTATACATGAATTTATCACACCACGAGACTTCCAGATTAAATTCTGAAGCCACTGACAACTGGCACATAGGGAAAATATAACTGTTATACATCTCCATCCATTTCTGCTGATGTTTATGCAGATCATCAAGGTGAATTAAAATGCACATACTCTAATCAAAGCTTAGTGGCTTGTGGTACATGAGTCAATGCACTGCAAAACACCAAGGTGACATTTGAACATCCTGTTCAGTCAAAAAGTGCAATTCACTCATAAGACTTCAGTAAAGGCTGAGATCTCAAAGAAGGTACATTAAAGCCTTGCATGTTGTGCACATTTACAGTCAACTTAAAGCTCCCAGAACGAACAAGTGAATGCAACAAGGTGGAAAATGGAATAACCAAGGCACCCTGCAGAGCTCAAATTTACAGGAAACATTGATGAAACCCAGAGAGGTTTTAAACACAGGTTTGACCTGTGCATGGTAGCAACTGGAGCAGAAGTGAAATGAGACTTTTAGGTTTGCCTTACTTGTTATAATCCTAGTAGCAACCTACCCTTGATGCAGAGGGCATTTTTATTTGATACACAGGGCAAATAATAAATCAGTTACTGTACTCTGTATCATGTTATGCCTCTGGAAAGAAGAAAAAGGGGAAAGCAGCTGTTTCTTTTGCAGGTATAAAGCAATATTCATACAAGACTATCAAAGGATTGAATACATTATTATGATGTTTAGATTAATCAAGCTGTCTTGACATTTTAACATAGGTGAGGGCTGCTAACCAAAAATACATCAAGAAGAGACACTAAGTGAAAGAAACACTTTTATAAAGACCTACATTTTGCTTTTGATAGTTTTTGAAGCGCATCAAACATTTAAGCCATTTTCAATATCAAGTTACCACAGTGCTGCTAGAAATGACTTCCCACTCCTCTAAGGTTTAGAGTTGCAAAGCTGAGAGTGCTTTTCACATCACTTTTATTTCCTTTCCTTTATTTCTTCTCTCTTCATATCTGAACAACAATAAAATATGATATGCTTCTATATGGTTAGCTTCTGCAGGTTTTATTATATATAAAGCAGTATCACAATGTATATTCACTTATGGATCTTGTTGCAACTTTTTCTTGGTCATTTCTTGTGGATCTGAAGATGCGACGTTTGTTAAAAATACAAAATTGATATCCATTTGGCAGTGAAGGCTGGGGAGTAAGGTGTAACATCAAAGCCTTAAATGGTTCCGGCCCAGCTTACCTGCCCGAATGTATCTCTCCTTATGAACCATCCGGGGAGGTCCTGCTCTTGGTCCCACCTCCTTCACAGGCGCAAGCCCTGGCTGTGGAACCCCCTCACTCTTTTTTTTTGAGCTTCAGTATAAGCAGTGAGCCAAATACATGTTCCCAGGGCTATCGTTGTGTTAAAAAAAATCACCAAGCCAATATGTCACAAATCCTCTCTTTGTGGCATAGGGTTCATTTTGGGTATATTTTGAGGGTCTTTTAATCATTGCAGTCATAGGAGAGGCTTTTTAAAAAAACAAAGTGAGCAAAACTACTGGCATTCAGGAGCACTTTTGGGCAAGATTTTTGGGCAAAATTAATATGAGTGTAGTGTGGAATGTGAATGTGGCAGGGGAGGACACAGCATCCCAGTCTTTGGCTGCATCTATACTGTAGAAAATGCAGGTTGATATCATTTTAAGTGGTATGACTTACTGCTATGGTTTGGTAAGGCACTATCACCATTTGAAAGAAAAGTCGAAAGACCTTGTAAAACTATAACCCACCCCCATCCCCAGATTCTGTAGCATTGAGTCATGATTGTAATAGTGGTGTCAAACTGCATTGATGCTACAGTGTAGATGTACCCATTAACAATCAAGTGCCCATGGCATCATCATAACTTGTCATATGCATATATCTCTACCAGCAGTTGCATGATTGCTGTGAATCATTATAGAAAAGAAAGTCTAGCATCCTATGTTCCAAGTGAAGTGATGCATTCCCCCTTTTCTAACAGCAGGCTATTTGGTGAAAAGACTCTTGTTTAATGAGGATTATTGTGTTCATGGAGAATTCACTGCTAATATTGCACTTGACACAATTCATATGCCAAGACAGAAATCCTTCTTGTTTGCTAGTCTGAAAATATATACTATATTTCAGGCCTTCTTTTTTGTTATATGCTTCCTTTTTAAACATCTTCTGGACTCCTAGAAACCTATTTTATTCACAGATGAGATAATAGAAATGTTTCTGCATGACTTGGTTATCCTTTTTCCAAAATGTTTTTGCAAAGGATTTGATGCTTCATTGAGATTAGAATTAGTTTAATAATTGGCAGTCAGTGAAGTATAGTGGTTTGGCTGTAGAACTATGATTCCAGGAGACTAGGGTTCAAGTCCTTGCTTAAGCAGAAAAGCCTCCTGGGCAACCTTAAGCAAGTGAGAATCTCCTTGACTCAAATGAAGGAATTTGAAAACATTATTGGAATAAATCTTCCACAAATAAATCTATGATAAGATCACCAGGAGTCAGTCTACCTGAAATCATTTAAAAACAGCAAATTAAAGCATTTAAAAACTTCAGATATTATTGTTATTAACTCCTTTTGAGAAGGAAGCTTCACTGGAGAAAGGAATTATTTCCATGAAATTAATCCTTGCTTTGCACACTTAAGTTCCTTATATATTAGATTAAAATTTTGTATGCATTTCCCCAAAGGAATAAACTTCCAGTGTTTTTCAACTGTACACATCATTATCCACTATTTTAAAAAAGGAATTTATGGTTGTATGGTATATTTTATTTCTCCAAAGTGCATTATGAGACTTGTAAACGTAGTGCTTTCTGGGATAATATTATCTTTGACTTACAACCAAACTTGTGAAATGTGAAATGAAAAATGTCATCAACCTTTACTCATGCTCCACCCTCAACTTTTTTCTCAGTTGCCACCACACACAGTATGCTATTAGAGGCAGGCATGGAAGGTAGAGTCTGTTACAGATCGGGATATAGGCTGGAAGATGACTATAGACATTTCCAAGTTTGTGAGGGTCATCCAATGTATCTGAGAACTATGTTGGTCATGATACTATTGCTTCGATTTTTTAAGGATTGGTAGAATATGAAATTAGTTTAACTTGGGAGCAGGCCAGTACATTCAAAGTGAGTTGAGACAGGTATGATTAAGGATGAATTTACACTGTAGAATGATGACGGTTTGATACCACTCTAACTGCCATGGTTTACTGCCTAGGAAATTATGGGAGTTGTGGTTTATAAGGCCTTTAGCTTTCCCTGCCAAAGAATGCTAATGCTTCACAAAACTACCACTCCCATGATTCCATAGCATTCAATCATGATAGTTTAACAACCTTATCATGTTAGGCTGAGGATTCTCCATGCATTGTGGTGAATCCATGGAGGTCCCAGCAAGTGGGGGGGCATGGAGAACCCATCCCTCTGCACCCCGCATTGCACATCTTACCCTAACCCCCATCTCTTCACCAGATGGGCTAAGGGGCCCAGCAGGAAGCTGGTGTGCATTGTGAGGAGTGTTCCATGGTGAAAGCGGAGAAGTGGTGTAGGATGTGTAAATTATCTCATCTGATTAGGTCGTTAGTGGTGTCAAACTGCCATCATTCTACAGTGTAGATGCACCAAATATTTGGTGGGTTTACCCTGAGCCTAACTCTAAGTCTAACTCATAATTGCTTTCTTAACTATGATTTTTTTTCATGACAATAACGCCTGTCATTCATTCTTTGAAAAATATGTCATCTGGAAAAGGCTTTCTCTGAAATCCTATTGGCAAATGAGACTTTGTTATTCTTTGAAGTGATTTAATAGAGTTATGTTTCTCTCCTGGTGAGAAGCTTTGATCTTGTTTTTTTCTGTGCCTGAAACAAAATGAAATAGATCTTTTGAAACTAGAATGCTTGCCTGACAACAACAGCTTTGTGATGGATTTAAACCCTTCTCATTCCTTTCCCTGCAGGATGGTTCCATGGTTTGGATGCTATTGATGGCAGACATGCAAAACACATGTAGTATCAGATGTTATTATTGTACAACTCACCTGCTTCCCCCCCCCCCCCCCCAACAGACACTCACACAACACAGCCATTAGAAAGGATTGTTCTGCCTTCTTAGTTCAAAAACACAGGTTCTTGTGAAATCATTCTTCATACCCAGACAACACAGCAAAGGTGCTGTGGCTAAGGGGGTTCATTATATTTATTTATTTATTTACTTTACTTGTATACCGCCGTTTCTCAGCCTAACCGGCAACTCAACGTGGTTTACAACAGGATAAAATCAGTCAACAATATACAATTCAAATATACAATTCAAATATACAATTATAGACTACTCAGAAAGGTTTCAGAATGTGTAAAATGTAACTGGCATGCTTCCCAGGACTCAGAGCATGTGAGAGTCAGAGCTTGGTGACTATTGACAGTCTTATCCTTCCACATGCCTAGCTGCAGCTCCAAATGCTGACCCACCATCAATGCAGTATGGGTTTAACTGGTTATTTATTTATCGTATCATCAGCAACCAGATATTTGTATTACATTTTTAACAAAAACAAACAAACAAACAAACAGACAAAACACAGAATTTACAAGCTTGGTAGTTGATTAAATGTCCTTTGACCAGTAGCTGGCCACTTGGAGTGCCTCTGGTATTGTAACAAGGAGGTCCTCCATTGTGCATGTAGCAGGGCTCAGGTTGCATTGCAGTAGGTGGTCTGTAGTTTGCTCTTCTCCGCATTCACATGTCGTGGATTCCACTTTGTAGCCCCATTTCTTAAGATTGGCTCTGCATCTCGTGGTGCCAGAGTGCAGTCTGTTCAGCGCCTTCCAAGTCACTGGTAACTGGTTTAACTGGTAACTCCAAAGGGATGGGTAGGAATCCACCCTCCTTTTTTTCAGGTTTTCTTTCACCTTCTTTATACTGCATCTGATGGACAGGGTAATTCACTCAGGTGAGTTTGTAAATAGGTAATTTATGTGCCGGTTTGAGGGAGAATATAAGAGTTCAGTGTACACTTTGGCACCCGTTTGGTAAAGGGTTGCACTTTGAAATGGACTTTTTAGGGCTTGATGACTTAGGGGGTCATGAAAAAAACTGCCCTTGGGGATTGGTTGGAAATTCCTTTTTCTTATAAAGCTTGGAGATTCACCCACCAGAAAAAGGTTAGCTGGAGTGAGGACATCATGGTACTGAATTTTACTTCAGGGCCAGGTGCCCTGCCCCCACAAAGGGAAGATGAGGAGGTGACCACAGAGAGAAATCTGTCCTCAGCCTGACCAATTTTAGGTTGCTCCCCACTTTTATTCCTCCAGACATAACTTACAGTTCTTAGGTCACAAAAATGATCCTCGTGTAACCCAGTCTTTGTGTCAGACTTGTTATTCCATGGCTGGTCATCAATGCATCACTTCATTCAAATAAGAGAACATGCCACTACTAGGCTGGTGGTACTCTGGTTATAGTCCATCAGCTTTCTGCTTTAAAAGAAATTGGTTCAAAGCAAACTTTTTAAAAGGAAGTTTACATTTCATCACCCTGTGGTATATTTCCCCACACTGCAGACATCTGTGTGAGTTTTCCAAATGTTATAGCTACATTTTAAAATAGCTTCAGTTGGTTTCCAGCATGGAAAGAAGGAAAAGGGCAGATACTCCCGTTGTGTCTTTGCATGAAGACATTTGTGTGGTTCTCATTATTTTAAGTAAATAACAGCTGCTCATAACTCATACACACTGACAACCTCAGCTCTAAAAATAGCATCTAAAAACAGCACACAATTTTTATTTTATTTATCCTAGACTGCTGTGTTTTTTGGACTGTTTCATACAGTTCCAAAGTCCACCTCCTACAAAATATCAAAGAAATCAAAATTCAAATGCACACACACACGCATGCACACCTCTTTTTAAAAGATATTTTGAAGATGAAGATTAATTTTAGCAACAGCAGAAATTACGGACATTGGGAGCAATACATTGGTTTTCTGTTTTACTCAGAAATAAACTGGTTAAACCCATGGATTTCCAATATGCATTCCATATGTTCCATTTTCCAATTGAAAACAGTGAGTTTAAATGCACTGACCTTTTGTTGGATCTGTATTGGGTCTCCTAGTGCCTGGAATGAAATGTAATGCAATAAAATTGAGTAAAATCAATATGGGGGAGTTGGCTTTATAAGAGGAGGTGACAGTAAACAACAACAAGAAAGGATTGTTAAGATGTATCAAAATTATTGGAAATGTAGGGAAAAGGTGGACACTTTTGAATCCTATGTGTTCATCATGTAAAAAAGGCCAGAAATACTGGGCACAAATACATGTGATTTTAGAAGAAATCTTTAAAGTCAAATTTGAAATGAAACCTGAGCTGCTTGGAATGTTAGATGAACAACTAGATAGAAAATGTGGAAGGTTATTGCTATACATGATAACAGCAGCAAGAATTACTTATGCTCAAGGATGGAAAGACTCAGTGATTCAATTAAAAGATGACTTGTTGATGAAAATTAGTGAACTTGGGGAAATGGACAAACTTACTACATCGATTAAAGAGAAATCTCTAACTAACTTTAAGAAAGACTGGGGCCCATTTATTGTGTTCTTCCAGCAAAGTTGGGGCCAAACCTCAATCGCTGTTTTTTGGACCAGATGTGTGTTATTATGTGGGGAAATGATCTACCAATATTTCTCCTGCTCGCTCTTGTAAACTGGGGAGGAGCTTGATGAATAAAAGGTGGAAACTCTCATTACCTATAGTTGAATAAACAGAAATTCAAATAAAACCTTTGAAAAGTTAATCGTTAAAAGCTTTCAGTTTGAATGGATGAATCTCTCAGTCTCCCACTTTCTTTAAAAAATCTTAATTTCTTTCCATTTCTAATATGAAGACCTGCAGATTTTGGGTAAATTCCTACCAAACATGTAATTACTATATGTTCCTAAATATTTGCCACTCTTTATGAATGCATTTGTATCCTTACTTTGGGCAGCCATTATCCCATAACTCAAAACAGATCGAAGAGTGCAACTACACAGTACAATTAAAGCAGTTTGACACCAGTTTAACTGCCGTGGCTCAATGCAATGAAATTGTGGGATTTGAAATTTTGTAAGGTCTCTAGATTCTCTGCTTAATAGGGGTGGTGCCTCAACTTACAGCTCCCATAATTCCATAGGATTGAGCCATGGTAGTTAAAGTGGTGTCAAACAGCATTGATTCTACAGTGTAGATGCACCCCAAACTGATGTTCAGCCAGATACTGGCTGTATCCTGCATGCAAATAATCTCACTGAAGAGCTGGGGGTGACATCCACAGGTTTATTCCTTTGTGGTCACCAGAAAACTAAATTTAATGAGGCAAATACACAGTGTAACTGTTGAAAGTAAAGGAGCTCAGTTCCTGAGCAGTGTTTTTAGGCCTGTGACACTAATAAATTGCCTATAAAAATCATCTTTGCTCCCACAAGAACAATATCTTTCTTAGGCATGTCTTGGTGCAGAGAGAGGAGTGCAATGAAAAATGACACCTGAATACAAAGCAATGGAAATAGATTGAGATATAAAAGACAAAGGTTCTGCGTTTTACTTGAGAGCTTTGGCTGCAGCACAGTAACCATTTATTCAACTATAAACACTTATTCCAAAGTGGCTTGGGCTTTCCTTGCATTTTCAGTTCTCCGAGTATATATCTACTGGTGCTTCTTTTTAATCTGACATTATTTTGGAGTAGACGAGGTCACTTCTGGCTAATACTATTCATTATTTATACCGCATCATCCATCTCTGTACATGAAGCCTTGCAAACCCAGGTAGACATAAAAGAAACCTAACAAAAAAAAGAGATAAACTGACATGATACATTTAAGATTTCCTTTAATGCAAATGCTTTTTAGAAGCATGATGTGAAGCATACTGAAGTTTTTGAAAGCTGTGGTAAACCTTCATTTGGATTATGCATTGTACCTTCATTATGCAAGATGTACCATTGGGATTATGATGCATTACAGGAAACTCAGTTCCTAGCTGGACTTTAATATCATTTGAATATGAATATGAAGGGACAAAATCCATTTTGATGGAATTTTAAAAGGCCAACATAGTTTTAAAGCATGTGACTGTGTTGGCGAAAAAGCTGCATATGATAAAAACTTCTATTTTCAATACAAACTTTCCCAATTTTACACCTTTCTACGTATGTGCAGTGGGGAAAACAACCTGAAGATGGACAAATTCTGAATGTGGCTGAAAGCAAAATAGATAGATTAATTCATCCAAGTTGAGAGATCAGAATGCTTAACTTTTGAAAATCTGGACTTGAACCCTGTGAATTCATATTTGGAGCAATGAATTGGGTGGTCTTCTATGTTTTTTCTTCTTCCAGGCTCCTTTGTCTATAAAGCAGACAGGTAAATCATGGTCTATATCCTGAAAATAGTGATACCTATAGATTTTGGCTGGTGTGGTTAGTTGAAGTTTTTATCTATCTCTTTTACATATTTTTATGTGGAAACTGGCAATATTTCAAAAATGTCTTCATCAATGTAATGTGAATTTGAGATTATAATAAGTTGAGGTTTGAAAGAAGCCATCCTTAGCATGAACTCAATGGCATGGAGCTTCAGTTCGTTTTCACTGAAGGCAAAGCAAGATCTACAGTTTGTATTTTTTTTCCCCAACATACATTCTTTCTCCCTTTCTTTCTCATTAACTTGAATAGACAGGTTGGTATGAAATATATTGGTCATATGACATTTTAAAAAAACAACAACAAAAAGCCAGATAACTTTGTGCAGAAAACACAATTGAGTTGTCTGGAATTCATCACATTTATTTACAGTTTGGAAATCTAATTTAGAAAATGGGTTTCAAAATAGTTTACACCTGGAGAATGGAATCCTTATGACAATAAAAGGATTACATAGAAAGAACTCCCTCTCCTTTTCTAAACATCCAAAGAGCAGGGGAGAGAATCTCTTTGCTTCCTTACCTATACATCACTCCTTGCTTTCAAGCATTATAAATGTGACACCTTTTTTGTCCTTGAAAAGCAGCTGTATTGTTACTGCCTTTGTCCCAGATGGTGTTAAATGACAAGAGGAGAGCTACCAAGGCAATTTAAGAAAGTTGCTTAAATCTCAGCAGACACATCTTGCTTGCCTTATTTCGTGGGGAGAAAGGATGTTTTTATTATCTCAGCACTTGAAAGGGTTTTTTAAAATATAAATAAATAAACAGTTTCACCTTCTCCTGCTAAATATTATTATTCTGTACAGGGGGAGGATTCACTTTTCAGATTTATTGTACATTCCATGTATGGGGTGGGGGGGGGGGGTGTTGCACTAATCACTGGTCAACACAGATTTTGGTGTCTCAAATGTTAGCCCTGCTTCTGGGTATATTTAACTTGCTGTTTCCAAAAATGTCACTAGTTTTTCCCTGAAGCACATTGTTATAAATTATATAGAATCATGTTAGTCAACACTTGCAAGACCGTCTTCCATCTGGAAATCTATATCCTCAATGTGAAAGACCAAGTGGACCCAGAATAGGCCTTCACAGAGCCCTTCCACACAGCCATATAACCCAGAATATCAATGCAGATAATTCAAAATATCAGCATTGAATTGAGTTATTTGAGTCCACACTGCCATATAATCCAGTTCAATGTGGATTTTATAGAGCTGTGTGGAAGGGGCCCAAGTCATTAACAGATGCACCTACAAGATTCTACCTCTGGAAGACAATAATACTTCACCACAAGTAAATGCCTAGGATCAGGATGCTGATACAGATTGCTTAGAATGAATATCCAAGCCAGTTAACCAGACTATGGGCCATATAACCCAGAATATCAAGGCAGAAAATCCCACAATATCTACTCTGAACTGGGTTATCTGAGTGCACACTGCCATATATTCCAATTCAATGCAGTTATTGTGGGATTCTATTCAGCTGTGTGGAAGGGGCCTATGTGCGGAATACTATTGGTTTCTTGTTTCACCAGAAAACCTGGCATGTAAACAATGGTAGCATCAAGAACTGGTCCAAACAGTTTTCTATTTCAGACAAACAACATGATGTCCTCCAATCATGTACTGAATCAAACAGGACTAGTAAGGATCAACAAAGATATTTGTTTAGAGAGTATAGAGTGTGTGAAAGCCTTATTCATCTAGAAGGTGAAAGGGATAGGTTGCCGGGGGAGGGGGCGAGGCAGGACCTGACAACCACAGAGATTTTAGATGAGACTTGAGAAGACAGTTTCTTGAGGGCTCCCCAACTCTCTCAAGGAAGCTATATTGTGTGTGGGATCTAGCAATGATGTCTGGGCAATACTGTTGTAGGTGGCAATAGAAGCTGCTGGAAACAATATATTCATAGTGTTTCTCAGGTCCTGGAGCTCTTGATATGCCTTTAAGGTCTCACTCTGGTTTAATAGCCAAATCTCTCTCTGACTTTTCTTCACCAGGCCAATGAATGGGTTGGTAGACTTTTCTTCACTGTGACCTTTACTTTTGGATGCTCCTTTGGTACTTTGTTTGCTATTTTCCCAATATGGATGACTGTTTTTCACAAATAGTATTTTAGATTCTTCCTAGTTTGTTTAAAGGAAGATAATGAATAATGTTGATTGTGAACACATACTGAAGAAAAAAATGATATGCCTGTTGTGAAAATAGTTAAACCCTGTAAGATTGTGTACCTTTGGGGAACTTTTTGTATATAAAAGTTTGTGCAAACAAAGCCAAGCATTTTGTCAAAATTCAGAGTTTATGGTGGAAAAATGTTTTAAGCATTGAATTTTGCTATTGCGAACCGCTCTGAGTTACCCGAGGGCTGAGAAGAGTGGTATACAAATATAGTAAATAATAAATTAAAAGTGTTGTTTCTACACACAAAGCCAATATTTTGGGGTTTTGTGCAATTAAAGTATTTCTCAAAGTGTCTAAGTGTGAAAAGTCATCCAAAATTTACAAATAATCTTCTACTATTGCCCAGCATGCACAAACATTTGAAATTACTTGTTCCCGCATACATGATTAAAAGAAAGTCAAAATCCCCACTACTTTGTTGACTGTGTGAGAGGTCTTCGAGATGTCTTAGAAATGCCTCTGCAACCAAAAGCAGTAACAACTTAAACACCTGTATATACAGAACACCCTCATAGATCACAAACCACAGATGGAGATATTCAATTACCACACATCATCTCAAACCTAATATTTTCCAGTGAGGGCAAGTTCAGTAACAGATTATCACATCCTGTAGGTTTCCTGTGTATTTGAGAGTCGTGACTAGCATAGACTTAGATCTTCTGAATCCTACCAATTTCAATAGAACTCTTGTATGTTTAACATTGAACTAAATTGTGGACAGCTTCTTTGAAAAACAGTAGGAATGTTGATATATTTGTAAAGGAAATTTTGAGGTCAATTAATTTTACTTTAACACAGTTAAAAGCATTTCTAATTTATAACCAATAATTACTTTAACAGTCTGTTCACGTTATGATGGCAATTATGTTTTGGTATCTATCTTTGCTTAAAAAGGAACCCTACTGTTCTAACAAAGAGTCAAATATGTTTTGCTGTGTTTATTCTTATATTGTAGGGACAGCTTGGGGGATTTTAATTTGATTTTCTTCAAAACAAAGCTACATCATAACTTCCCCATAATAAAAGAAAATAATGTGGGTCTCTATAGTTGGAAGTGTACAGGGAGAAGAATGGCTCCATGCATAATACATCTTTTTGGAACAGGACCAACTAAGATACAAGTGTTTGTTTTCTATTTAGCTGCAATTCCGTGAACAATTAGGACACTTCTATACTGATTTGAATGGTATTTTAACTTTAATACACAGAGTTAGAGTGTGTATGAGCTACTTGTTCATAATGACATAATTTTAAGTATTTTTTTAAAATGAGAATTAGGTCACATTAGATTACAATATATACTCATGCATGCACATACATCTAGAAATTTTAATCAGAAATTGAAAACTTAGATTATGGATAAGTCAATAAAGTACTCTACTTTAACTCGTATAAAAAAAGGAACCATCCTCTTCTCTGAATAGAGAAGCAAAAGTTGAGAGCTCCATCCACTAAAAGGTGTGCTGACCTCTATTCCCCTGGCCTCTATTAACATCTGGGCAAGAAAGTAGGTATGGCACTATTTTTAAAATACATTTTAAGTGGATGCAAGTACATATCGACAGTACTGCTGTTTAGCTGCATTCCTGCATGTTGAGATTACCTGCTGAGGTTTTTTTTTTCATTCTAGCCCGTTGTAATTTGTATGGATGTATTTATAAACAAGACTTGCTTTAAAAAACAAACATTTCATTAGACAAGGGAAGACTTTAGATCTTACAAAATTCAATTGAAGCCTTCCCTTTTCCTCATCTAATGTACCTATTTGCTTTGGTACAACTTTTAAACCTCATGTTGATTGTGTGATTCAAATAATTATAGATATATTTCAACAGTTTTTAAATGGGCATTGGTGAAAATAGTAATCATAGTAGACTGACTCAAAAAAGAATGCAGAATTATTTGATGTTGTAAAGACTTTTTAAAAACAAAATGGCCAAACTTTTCATGGACTACAGCCAGATGACCAAGATGACCAGTGAAGGGGCATGATAAGGACACTGTCCTTCCCAATATGAGTTCCTCCTCTAGCACTTTGTATCATTCTCCACATTTCCAACAGTGCAGAGACTGAGACAGTGAAAATTGTTCACAGCTAAAACAGATATAATCAATATTTTTAAATGTCTCTTGGATAATAGACTATATTTCTAAATCCTTGGTTAAAGTAATACATTTTGCTATATGGACTTATGAAGTGCAGAGGAGAAATAACACGTTGCAAATGTGAATCTCAAAAATACTTTTTATATGTGGTGAACCAGCAAAAAAGTGAAGTACTGGAAATAGTTATTGACATTTTTTTAAAATGTAAAACATTTTTTAAAAAATTAAAATCCACCAGAATCCAGATCTATTCCTAATCAGTCTTGCAAATTACCAAATTAAAAAGGTGAATTTAAATGATTTTGCATGATTTATCAGCAAGATTGCTTTCTATTAAAAAATGGAAGAATACTGATCTCCTAATAAAAGAATGAATGAATTGTAAAAAAAAAAATGAAATGGCAGAGATGGATAAACTGTTTATATTGATTAAAGAGAAATATGTGAATAAGTTTTCAAAAGATTGGGAGTAGGGCTGTGTGATCGATGAAAAAAATATTCAAAACTCATTGCAAAATTGGGGGACACTGGCATTTCATTTCTAAAGTGTTTCCAAAGCATAGTTAGTGAAAATACAATAACACAAAATAACAGGGAATAATTCCCCCCAATGTTCAGAAATATTTATACATCTACCGATTTTAGGAATTTTTAAACAAAAATGTGTTTTATTTAAAAAGCTACAACAGCTATCTCATTGAATGTCTCCTATATTAACCAATAGAATTTCCATTTAGAGATTTCTTTCGAGCACAGCACAGAGATTTACTTACTAGAAGTATCAGTCAGTCTTCCTCTTTGAAGATTCAACAATTTGTTGGAACTCTAACTGGCTGTTGCTATGGAGAGAAAATAGCTCTCCCCTATCCTGATTGGGGCTTTCTGACACTGAGCAGATTTCTGGGAAATGTAGTTTAGGGCAGTTCCTTTTGAATTCTCTATCATAGGGCTCCTTCACCATATCAAGTGATAGGATATGGAATCTCCAGATTCCTATCATGCTTAGCTGCTCATTGAAATTTGGCTCTTAGCTACTGTATTTCTTCAATTATAAGACTCACTTTCTTCCTAGATAAACATCTCTAAAAATGGGATGCTTCTTAGAATCACAGGTGTATTTTATGTATTTTTTGTTGGTGGTGATTGTATGGGAATTAGGGTTTTTCTTACAATCGATGGCATCTTACTATTGAAAAAATATGGCATTATTATTTCTTGCTGATTGGAGAGCATTCAGGAGTTGAGATCATAGTTGTCTTCCACTGTGGCTCTGCAACTGTCTCTGCAACTGATTTGCATATAATGCTTTGGTTTTGGTCTCACTACATACCCTCTTAGAAAGAACTTCTACATAAGCAGACTCCTCACTAAAAGAGTAGCTCTTATCACTGATGAAAATATTTGCACTGGTAACAAAAGTCAATTCCTCAATTTGGGAATATACTTTTGGGGGGAAACCTGCTCTTTTGAATACCAATGTGTTTTCTTGAGTGAAATATTTCCCTTATTATTCGCGATTTGGTTTAAAGCGTGTATAACTACTTCTTTGGCCACAGGAGTGGTTCAAGAAGATAAATTATCACTATAATCTCTGCTCTTGGGTTTTCAATCTAAACATGACATGAAACATGGAAAAATAAGAGTCAGGGAAGATATACAACCTCTTCACACAATCTTTTGGGCCCTACCATTTCACTGGAAGTCGCCAGTGAAAGGGAAGGTACACGGGGTGGCTCATGGCACCCCACACACCCTCCCTCCTTCCTCCATCATATGGTGGAGAAGGTACAGGTACCCTGCCCCTATCAGATGGGATAAAGGCCAGCAAGACATGGCAAAATGCATTGCTCCACCACCCTTGTCTCCATCATATGGGGAAAAGGGGAGAAAAGTGCAGGTAGCTCCATTGGAGCTACCCAAAATACACTTTCCTCCCCATAGTGGTGGAGAAAGTCCCTTTGGGTGATTTTTTTTCCCCAAACACACACACACTTTGGGAGGAATGTGGGCAGGGTCTGCCATGCATTATGACCCCTCCTTGCCATGAAAAAAGTGGCAAGATGGGGTTAAAATGCTCTGTTTGGCAGCCGAAGGAAGAGGAGCCGATGCCCAGCAGCAAGCCCAAAATCGCCAGATTCCATATATAAAAAGGTGGAAATATGTGTTTGAGGTGGCATTGGGTCTCTCTATTTGGACAGCACAGAGATGGCTGAACTGATCTTTGAGAATCTCAACATGACTCTCTTTTGTGCCTTGTCTCCATATTAGTGAATGAGCAACACTACATAGCTGCTGCAAGCTACGGATATTGACACCAAAGACATCCAAAACCTCCTTATAGTTGTTGATAAAAGGGCTATAGCCAATTGATCTCAAGAGAAAACGGGGAAATTCTCCTACATGATTTGAGGTCCAATGGCAACATACAATTGCTTGAGGAGTAACTTCTTTACGGTCTTCTTTCGGGTGGGTCAGGCCAGCACTGAATAGCATCTTTTTTTTCTTTTTTTTCATTGCCACCTCTTCTTTAGTATCAAGATGTCAATTGTCAAAGTGGCTATTTACCTGAAACAGGGAAGCCACCGGGAGAAGGAGGAGAAACTCTGCAGCATCCTCTCTTTGGACAAGATCAGCCCGCCACTGGGGAATTTCCAGCACACAATGCACATCAGGAGCAGCAGGAGGAATGACATGTTTAGGGACATTTCCTTCCTCCAAGGGAAGTTCTACCTCCTGCCGCAGTCCAAGAGCAAACTGAGCGAAGATGGAGACAGCCATTATGTGGCACCTTTGATTTCTCTTGGACTGCCACCATCTCTGGTTATACCCACAATCACTGGAGATCCTGTTGCATCTCCTAAAGAATGACATCTCTCTCTTGGTAATTGTTGGGCTGCAAGCCTTGATCTTGCCTTCCACTCAAGCCCCACCAAAACCTCCCCACCTCCATCTCAATAACAAGATTCCAGCAGCCCCCTAAATGCTAGATCCTGAGCCAAACCCAACCAACAGCACTCAGTCTCTGGAGCCACTGGATGTGGTTAATGGCAAGTGCATGGCTCCTTTGAACAACTTCACCAAAGAGTAGGACAAAGATGAGGAGGTCATCATCCTGTCTCACACTAGATTGATTCATTCCCTCCATGTGAATTTGGAGCCCTTGATTCTGGATGACATTCTTCCGGTGATGGACAAGCATCAAACTGAGGAGGCAGTCACTCTGTTGTGGAATTATCACCAGCTACAACTTCTGACGTGATGTGGCGGACACCTGGTTAAACTGACTCGGAACTTTCCAGACACAGTGTTCTGCAAATAACAATGTGTGCTGCTGCGAGCCGGACTGGTGTATGTTGACATGTGTGAGGTTTTGGGTCCCACTTCACCAACAGTGTACTTTCTCTCCACTGATAATTTCATAATTTTGCAAACTACGGCTACCTCTCCCTCCAACATGCCAAGAAAAAAAAAAACCTTGAAATTTGTATTTGTCCTTATCTGGTTACAAACCCCTAATAACATTTCCCCCCACACTACTGTGCTACCTATATTCAAAAAGAGGCAATACATTCATGAAAATTTAAAAATGCCCCATGTGAAGAAGTCCATAAAGGAAAATGCAGACTGGATGGAAAATGTAGGCTATGTGACATAAGATGGCAGGCCTGAGACAACTGGCAGTGGAATAGACCTGCTTCTTTCCTCTTTTTCTACTGTTCTATTCTTCAAAGAGACATTCTTGCAATCAATAAAAACATGATGTATTTTTTCACAGAAAGCAAGTTGCATAAGCAAAAGGTGGCACTCTTTGCTTAAAATCAATGATAGTTCCTCTCATTTCTTCCCTTTATTTTTCATCTGTCATTTCCATCCTGCAGCATCTCACCATAAGTGGCTGTACTGAAAAAAAAAAAACCACACACACACACACACTACTGTAAAGATTTAGAAAAGATGCTTACATTTAATTTAGATGATGAAACTCATGTGAACTGCTAAGTAATTGATTTTTATTTAATATTAAGTCACCCCTTTGCCCAAATCCCGAAGCTTCTCTGGAACAGATTCTTTAATTTTTGAACATTCTGAATGCGCTTAGGATTAACTTCTTAATTTGTTCTTCATTAACAAAATAAAACCCAGTCACTTTCTGGTCTAGTTAATTTATTTAGCATCATTTTTAGCACAGTGATGATGTGTTGTGATGTATAATGAGACCTCTCAGATGGCTGTTCTGAAACACAAGCTTTGTGTAAACGATTATCATATATACTCATGTATAAGTCTATCTCATGCATAATTTGAGGGCAAGTTTTGGGGCCAAAATTATGGATTTTCATGTGGCCCGTGGATAAGTCATGGGTCATGCCACAAAGAGAGGAAAGCACCAATGCCACCTCAGGGGCTGATGCTGCCATTTTTCCTAACAGGCATTCAGAAAGACCAGAATCAGTACCATGACAGAAAGTTAAGAGTGGGACCAGTGCTTTTTTTTGGGGGGGGGGGGGGTTGGCTCTTGCCCTTTGCAACTCTTCTCAGAGAAGAAGGTGGTTCCTTTTTTTTATCACAATTAAGGTACCGTATTCACATTGGCCCATGGATAAGTTCATCCAGGTTTTTTTTTTTTGCTTATTTTTTAACTTATATATTAGTATAGGCTACATTTTTTGTATGCCTGCCAGAACAGTCCAACCATCAGGCAGGAAAAACATGCTGTCTTGGGTGACAGATTCCATGAAGCATAAAGGTGAAGCATAGTACTATAGGACAGAATTTGGAGGTCACAAGTTCTATCCTGCATGAATGAACTAGCCTACTGACCAGGTGTGGTAAGCAATGTCATTATGTTGGCAGTATTGACAGTCCGATTGTATACATGAAAATGGATAACAATAATATGTCAGCCTTACTGACTGGGGATGATGAAAGGTTTAGTCTGATTGAGGGAAAGCTGATCTACTCAGATTCCATGAGTCCTATTACATTCCAGGACATTTTTATTTTCACACAGCTTCAAGAGACATATAGATGTTGAATGGACTGAAGCTTAACAGTTTTCACTGATTTCTCTGGGGATAAAGAAAACAAGGGTTAGCTTTCACAGAACTGAACTGGCATTATCATTGGCAATTCTATGATGACAAGGCAGTGTTCACTCTCTTCCCAGTGATGTCCCTAAAAATGGGATTATTTATTTATTTATTTACTTTACTTTACTTGTATACCGCAGTTTCTCAGCCTAACAGGTGACTCAACGCGGTTTACAACAAAGGTACAACAGTCAACAATATTCAATTTAAAACCATTAAAAAGTTACTTCGCAAAAAATGTATTCTCATTATTTGTTCCGGGTTCAATGCATAACCATAAGTAATACTGAATGCATGATTTAAAAGTAACACATCTTGCCCACTAAAGGGATCATTACTTTTCGATTAATTTCATTTTGTAAAAAACTATTTTAGGCATACAATGGGAAGGGAGTAGTTAAATGTTTTAAAATGTCCTTTCACATATTTAAGAAGTCAATTTTGAAAGCAACAAGAAAAACATACTTGTGATTACTCTTTTTCCGTACCTTTCAAATGTAACGTTAGCATTCATTGTCCCCCAAATTAACTAGTATGTATTAACTAATGTAAAATTATATACAATATATTATGTATCTATATATATAAATTTGTTAGGGGCATCCAACGAGGAAACAAAACTCAAAACACCCCCAACGAAACTTAACCAAAATTCCCATGCCCATAACACAACCCACAAGGTACAAACATATCTACTCAAAATGAAAAACAACACAACAGCACACTCACAAAACGGCAAAACAACAAAACTCAAAAATCCCCCAACAAAACTTAACCAAAATTCCCATGCCCATAACACAACCCACAAGGTACAAACATATCTACTCAATATGAAAAACAACACAACAACACACTCACAAAACGTCAAAACAACAAAACTCAAAAATCCCCCAACGAAACTTAACCAAACTTCTCATGCCCATAACACAACCCACAAGGTACAAACATATCTACTCAAAATGAAAAACAACTCACTCCAAGCCCCGTCGAGCCGCTTCCCGCACACACACACCCCCTGCCGCACACACACACAACCCCACACTCCATCACTCCCCCCGCCGCCGCACGCACACACGCAACCCCACTCCCCCCACCGCCGCACACACACACGCAACCCCACGCTCCATCACTCCCCCCGCCGCCGCACGCACACACGCAACCCCACTCCCCCCGCCGCCGCACACACACACGCAACCCCACGCTCCATCACTCCCCCCGCCGCCGCACACACACACGCAACCCCACGCTCCATCACTCCCCCACCCCAATCTTACCTCCTTTTACTTCACACCACCTCCAAACCCCACCCCTCCCCTTCCCGCCCTGTCAAAATCTAGGAAAGACAGGAAGGAAGGAAAGAAGGAAGAAAGAGAAAGGGAGGTAAAGAAAAAGGGGGAAGGAAGGAAAGTTAGAGAAAGAAGGAAGAAGAAAAGGAAAGAAAAGGAAAGATGGAAGGAAAGAAAAGAGAGACAGCAGAAAAGAAAGAAAAAGGGGGAAGGAAGGAAAGAGATAGAGAAAGAAGAGGAGAAGGAAAGATGGGAGGGAAGGAAGGAAGGAAGGAGGGAAAGAAGGAGAGAAAGAGGGAAGATTGGCCACAGCAACACGTGGCAGGTAAAGGTTGTTATTTCTATGATTATTATGATGCTATTATTCCTATGAGACCCTTTTAGGGGGAATGGGAGAGGTGTCAGGTCCCAGAGGCAATGTATTGCATTATTGTTATTGTTATGATGGTGGTAAAATAAAAGGAAATAAAAAGTGAAAGAAGGAAGCAAACAGGGAGGGAAGAAAGGCAAAGGAAGAAAGGGGGAGGGAATGAAGGAAAGAGAGAAGGATGAAACCAAGTAGTGAAAGAAAGAAAGAGGTAGAGAAGGAAGAAAGGAGAGAAAGGGGGAGGAAAAGGGGGAAGGAATAGGTAGGGACCTCTCTTTCATAATAGTCCAGATATCTACCTCAACTTTGATAAGTTTTACTATAGGCCACAGCAACGCGTGGCAGGGCACAGCTAGTATTAACTATATTACTTCCATGCTCTGTTCTGAATTAGGGATGGAAAGATGTTTTTTTAATGTTTGGAAAAATATATTTATGAAGTATCAAGAAACTCTAATGGAAATAGTCTTGGATAGGTAAAAGCTCCATTTTAAGCTTTTTCTATAAAAAAATTGTGGTTTTTTTGTTTGTTTGTTTGGAAAACAGCATTTTATGAATTGAAAATAGACTTTTTGCAAAAGAAAAAGAAAAAAAGAAAAGAAAAGAAGAAAAGATAATGCTATTTCTAGCCCAGAAAATACCATGTCCTGCATAAAACAATTTTGAGCAGAATAACACCAGAATTGGAAAACTTCAAAAACTGGAGATTTCAATTATCTTCTTGCACAAAAGGAAACAGACCTAATTGTTTCATAAACAGAACCAGCAAATAATTAAATGCTTATTTAAAATGCTTACCGTATCCCCCCCCCCCCCCCCAATTTACCTAAGGGACCAGTATCAGCAATTCCATCTATCTATTTCCAACAAAATATGAGATCTAGACTTTTTCTAATCTCCAAACCGAGGCTGAGATGTAGTGATACAAGGCCATTTACCCAGCCTCCATCCTAAACTTTAGACTTAGGGTCCCCCTAAGTCTGAAATTATTTGAAGGCACACAAGAAGAATCCTAAAGAACTTGACTATCTCATCAGCCAAAAGCGGGCCCACATGTCCCACTGAAATACTGTTAAGTTTATGTTGGTTAAAATTTAAATTTTGTATTGACCTACATAATCCCCAACACTGGGCTAATGTTTATTTGAGTAAAATGGTTACAGAATGTGAGTTCCAAAACAGATCACTACACCATTGTTATGACTTGTTTTGAGGGAGTTTAAGATCCCATCTCTATGAAAATCATGGGTTCACTGTAAGTCAACAGGTGATTGAAGGCACATATACACACAAAGTGTTGTGAGTTAATGGCTGCTGAAATAAAACAGGAATGTTTTTTACACTTTAATACATTGCAAGCTTTACAAGGGGCTGACTGCAGAGATGTGAAGATGCTGGCAGGTTTGCTCCCCAGGGGATTATGCAAACATCAAATAGAGTTTTTGATCCATTGCAGTTGTCCTTGCAGCTCTCTGCAACCAAATGTATACTTTGTAAAAACTGATAAATGTTTCTGTTTCCAAGACATTTTTTTTACTATTCAGGATAACAAATTCAGATTGTGTGCAGTGAATATAGTAATTAGGGACAACAGGAAAAAAACAGCAAAGAAAACTGACTTGTGATGCTATGGTGAGACTTTAGAATGCATTTATAGCAAGGAAGAAGGGATTTTATTTACAGAATGAAAATAAAGCCAACATAGTAAGTGGTTTAGCATTGGATGGCAATTTTAGTAACCAGAGTGCTATTGCCCACTCAGCCATGCAAGTCTACTGGGTGACCTTGGGAAGTAACACTCTCTCAGCCTCAGACAAACCCACTTTGAGGAAATCTTGCCTTAAGATTATCATAAATTGGAAATGACTTAAAGGCACACAGCAATAACTATAACCAGAACAAATACCAGTAGTGAAATACAGAAATATTATGATGATGCCATTTTGATGGCTAAAAGCAAAGAGGAGCTGAGGAACCTAAAAACCAAGATGAAAGGAAAAAGTGAAAAAGCTGGGTTGTGTTTAAACATTAAAAAACCAAGATTATGGCAACCAGATTGTTTGATAACTAGCAAATAGAAGGAGACAATGTGGAGGCAGTGACAGACTTTGTATTTCTAGGCACAAAAATTACTGAAGATGCAGGCTATAGCCAGGAAATCAGAAGATGTTTTCATTTGGGAGGAGAGTAATTACGAATCTCGACAAAATAGTGAAGAGTAGGGACATCACACTGGCAACGAAGATCCACATAGTTAAAGCAATGGTGTTCCTCATAGTAACCTATGGATGAGAGAGCTGGACTATAAGGAAGGCTGAGCGAAAGAAGATAGGCCCCTTTGAACTGTTGTGTTGGAGGAAAATTCTGAGAGTGCCTTGGACCGCAAGAAGATCAAACCAGTCCATACTCCAGGAAATAATGCCTGACTGCTCACTGGAGGGAAGGATATTAGGGGCAAAGATGAAGTACTTTGGCCACATAATGAAAAGATAGGAAAACTTGGAGAAAATATTGATGCTGGGGAAAATGGAGGGGAAAATGGAAGGAAAAAAGGAAGAGGGGCCAACTAAGGGCAAGATGGATGGCTGTTATCCTTGCAGTGACTGGCTTGACCATGAAGGAGATGGGGGTGGCAATAGCCGACAGGGAGCTCTGGCATGACCTGGTCCATGAGGTCACGAAGAGTCAGAAGCGACTGAATGAATAAACAACAACAAATGTTTGCTGTCAGACAGGAATCTTCTCTGCCTTCTGCTTGCATTGGTGTCTTGTCATAGTGGGCTAGTAAGTAACAATGCAGGTTATACTACTATAAAGCTGCTGATTTCTGTGTGTGAAAAGTTAACAAACACTTTCTGGTTTGCTTACAAACTACACGAGAACTTTGGAAAGTGTGGATTTTATGATTTAGGTGAAACATAAAAGGAGTTGCTGTAGATTAAATTATACTTAAGAAAAAGACTCTGTTGGGAAAATGGAGATACGTTATATCCCATATCTTCAGCAAAGAAGTTGTTGTTTTTGTAAAAAAAAAAGTTATAGCACATATTATTATGTTTCCTTGTTTTCCATCTCATCTTCACCCAGAGATAAGCCATATACACACCAAATAGTATTTACTCAGCAATCATTGCTATGCAACTTGTTGTGACTCAGGTAACAGAGATTGTCTTACACAGCAATTGAAGTGTTAATAACAGTCTTTAATGAGTCTCTAACTGAAAACAGCACTTAACAGCAGTGCAATTAGCAAAACAAAAGAGCCTTCAAGCAGGTAAACAAAGAAGCGATAAGCCGGATCTTCCAGGACTTGAGCTCAGCAAAAAGGAAAGCAGGAGTTAACTTGAGCGTGTGGCAAACACAAAATCAAAACAGCTACAATATCAAGCAGAGTCCAGAACAATAACAAAGTTCGATAAGCAGTTGCATAGTCCAAAGCCGATTCCAAGGTCAGAGGCAGGATGAAGTCACTCACGTAGAACGGTTCCGAAGTCAAGATACACAAGGCAGGAAAGCTGGATACCAGGGACCCAAACAGAGGTTAGGCAGCACAAAGCACATAATCAACACTTTGTCTTCTGCAAACTTACACATCCCAGCGTGCTCAATTTATTCACAGTCACCATCACTTGATTGATCTTCATTACTAGCATCTGACTCATTTCCCTCAGCTGCTGCCTCTTGGCCATGCCAACGCTGCCATCGTTGATCTAATTCCTGATCCTGCCAAGATGAACCTTCCTTCCAAGTATCTTGGAACCCTTCGAACTCATCACTGGATGTAGCTTGGGTGCATATGTCCCTAATGTTCTCAGCAAGAGTCCAATCCAGTTCCTCCTCCATTTCATCCTCACTGGCTTCCAATTCCCCTGAACTGGAATTGTCAGCTGTATCTTTAAGTCTCTTACTCAGGGTATCATTATCACTGTCAGACTCACTGGCCACCCGCTTTACTCCCCGGTAATCTGACTCTACTAAGTCCTCAGGGCCGAACCCTGCAAAGTCCTCTGAATCACTCGGGGCCAAAATGATATCACGTATGTGCTTCAGCTGACGCTGATCCAAGTCTGACTCAGCATCACTCCTCCTTCTCCTGCAACTGGTAGTAGATACGTTGCTGTGATGCTGAGCCTCAACACAACTGCTCTCCTTACATATCAGACCTTGATCAATATGAAAAGATAATCACCTACTATTATAACTCCCAACCTCCTTCTCCCAATAGTATTAGTAGTCAGTAATGATGTCACTGATGGCATTTTTAGAAGTAATGCTTTAGTGTGCTGCTCCTTGGAAATACCTAGCTCATTACTTATTTCTCACTACAAGCAGTTCCCAAGTTATGAACAAGATAGGTTCTGTAGGTTTGTTGTTAAGTTGAATTTGTATGTAAGTCAGAACAGGAACATTTTAAAGTGTAACTCCAGCCATGTGTGTGCGCGTGTATATGCACACACCCACACACATGGCTGAAGACGTAGCAGAGAGCTAGTAGTCTTGTTCGAGAGGCGGGAGTATAAAGTTTTGTCCTGACACAGTTCAGTCACCATCATGCGTTGGAACAGTGATGAGCATGCTTTTGCCGTTGAGGCCTACTTTTTGAGCAGATTTGGAGTGGCTGGCCCACTCTCCAGATTTGGCCCCTTGTGATTTTTTCTATGGGGTTTTTTGAAATCCCATGTTTATGTGAACTGTCCAAGGGCCCTACAAGATTTGAAGACCAGCATCCAGGAAGAAATTGCCAACATAATGCCTGCTATGCTTACAAGAGTCATGGCAAACACCAGTAATCGGTTTACTCAGTGTATGGAGAATGGGGGACATCACTTACCTAATTTGATCTTCAAAACTACATAAAACAAAACTTTAGGTATGAGCCTACATTATACAAAAAATTCTGATTCATACAATGGGTTTATCAAGTTTTGAAAAATGGAAGTTATGCTGCCTCACTCTGTATATATGCACACACACATACTTGGATAATATAGGGAAAGGCTATTACCCCTGTGGTGTTTATTTTGCTGCCTGTGCCAGTGTTCAGAAAATTTCACCTCACATTCTGTCCCTGTGATCATTAGATTTTGAAAAAAAAAGTCTTGTGGAAACAAGAATTGGTGATAAAGCTTCAGTGGAGACACCTTTTCCCCATGATAAATCTTCAGGAGTGAATTTCCCATCCTAGGGGTAGATTTTTCCCACTTCCTGTTGTCCACCCCCATTCTTCACTATGAATCATTTGTAAATCAGATGTTTGCAACTAGGGACTGCTTGTGTGTGTATGTGTGTGTACAGCAATAGAAGTGAGCTATTCATCTATTCTAAACAATAATCATTTTCCATCATTCAGTGGGGCTATCCCCCGATGTATATAAAAGTAATTTATAAGATACCATTGTATATAGAATGAATGAACTCTTATGATATTACACTTGTAATCTATCATATTTCAACCTTTGTAATTGGAAAAATGAACTAATTCCAGATGACTTATCATTTCTTTAATAGCCACTTTCAAGCTACATGCAACAATGCCACAACTGTGAGTCTGTTACATGGTCTATACACATTCCATATAGAAAGGTGGTTCTTGGGGGTGAAAGGGATATTAGATAGCATACTGTTAAAGCATTTCCAGTTGCTAGCTGGCTGATTGATGCAAATCTTTATTTCTGGGTTTTTACTGCTGTTAGGTTATTCTGCTGAAATCTTTTGCACTGATTGTTAATTAAGGTAAGAAGTTTCTTGAAAGAAAAATGAGTAAGAGTCATTCAGTGAAGAGCACTCATTTACTAAAGCACTAAGAGACCTTTTCATTAAGAAAGTGGTCATGTAGTGGGAACTAAAATGTATTTGCCTCGCTCTCCTTTGCAAGCAGGCTTTTGTGATAGGCGTTTGTCCTTGTTTATCTTTGTTTTATCTTCATCTTGAGCTTCTCACTGTTCTCTGTGATAGAGCTGTTGAATAGTCTGAACTTGAGGTGAAAAGATATCACATGTATTTAAATGTTTACGTGGAAGGTGAAGTAAATTGATAGGGGCATTGTGCATAAAATCCAATTACTGTGTGCATTCACAAACTAACTGCAGAGATGATACTATTGTCAGGGTAAACTTTTCCATCAGCACTTCATAACCCTCCCTTTCCCAGGAAATATTCTGTGGAGAGGCTACCTGGAAGGTATAAAATTTGGGATGGCAGCCCAAGGGGTGCCTTGAGATACATTTCCTTTGCCCTCTCTTTTGGAATTCTTCAAGGGTGACTCTCAATTTATATGGGAAATGTTTTTTTAAAGGTGGGAGCCAAGATCCTACATTAAATAGAGAAATATGCAGCGGTGGC
The DNA here is from genome assembly GCF_037176765.1 of Anolis sagrei. Classification (NCBI taxonomy): domain Eukaryota; kingdom Metazoa; phylum Chordata; class Lepidosauria; order Squamata; family Anolidae; genus Anolis; species Anolis sagrei. The sequence continues at coordinate 125,076,059 of NC_090023.1, forward strand.
TATGAATGACCAAAGAAACTGATCCCAAAATCCAACTTTAAAATCTAGGAGGTTATCTGTATAGATCTGTGGCATTGTTGGTTGAAGCAGCAAACTGTCTCCTACCCTTGGCTTTCAGTGTAGTTTGGAAAATTGTGCCTTACATCTCCTTAACTGTGGATTGAGGTGGGATGACACTGGGTATGTCATTCCGAATCTCCCCACTTGGCTATGCCACAGATCTTCAACACACAAGGGTGGCTCCTTTGAATTTGAGATGGAATTCAAGCAGCATTTATGGTGATGGCAAAAGTGCCGTAATTGTGAATACACTGAAAAGGAACATGTGGCATGGTTACAGATCCACAACTCTAGAGACCTCATCAGACGGGCGGGGGGGGGGGGACAGTGGAGGGAAGCATCCTATTGTGTTCCCTCCCATCCAGGCCAATTTTCTGCCATCCCACATCCTTTCCCACTTCAGGTCCATCTTTCTCCTGCATTTCTTTGCTTTGAGGCCCAGAGCAGAGGGAAAGAAAAGAAACGAAATAAGTAATCTATAGGTAGATGAATAGGCACTCTGTCATGTGACTGGGCAATAAAGGGAATAAAACGAATTGGCTGTTGCAAGATGATGTGTATGAGGGAAGAAGAAGAAAGAGGAGGGAGGGGGAGGGAGGGGGAGGGAGGAGAAAGGAAAGGGGGAAAGGTATAAGAAGAGGGGAGGAAAGAAAGGGAAAGAAGGAAAGAGAAAGGAACGGAAGAAAGGGAAATGAAGAGAGGGAAGAAAGAAGAAGGAAAGAAGGAAGGAAGGAAGGAAGGAAGAAGGAAGGGAAAGTATAAGGGAAAGCAAGACAAGAAGGACAGAAAAGGAGAAAAGAGAGCGATATAAGATGAATAAGGGAAATGGAGAAAGGAAAGAAAGAGCCACAAAGAGAGCTTGCCCACCATTACCAGAGCATTTCCCATGGAGACATTTTGAGATAGGCCTTCTCAGAGCTGCAAAAGAAAGAAACCAGGCAGGCAGCAGCTCCTCTGACACCTGGTCAGCAGTGTGTATACATATGCTAATAAATGCCTAAGTAAGCATATACACATTGACCAATACATTTGCTGGGCTTCCAAAAGATGTTGTAGAACACATGGAAGCACACTGTAATAGTATGGTCTGTATATTATTCCATCAAGAAGTTGTATTCATAGGTTGCCTGGTAAGTATATGAAAAGACTAAAGAATGTTGTTCTTTCCCCCTGAGCTAACTCTCAGTTGCCATTACCTCGGAAAGAACAGAGCTGGAAACTCACTACAAAAGGTTTAACTATAAACAAAAAGTAATTTAATTGTATTGAAGATACAATACAACTCCTCCCAGAATATGATTAACACATGATTACTTGAAGAAACAGATGAAGGCTCAGCACTTAACTGAGTTTCTCTTGACTATTTCTGAAGAGATCTTTCTAACCTCTTTTCTGTGTCCTTTATCTGGCTTTGTTTTCTGTTAAGACATCCTGTTAAGTTTCCTTTCTTCCTTAAATAGAACACTTGGTTCCTTGATACTTCAAGCTTTCTTTTCCAAGTCTTGAACTTATTTCTTCAATCTTTGACTTCTTAAACTTTGACTTAGTTTCCTAAACCTTAAATGTCTTAAACTGAGTCTCCTCAACCTTAGACATGGTAGATATTGCAGCCTCTAGGCTCCTAAGCATTTTTAGACTAGCTAACTGGTTGCAAAGGAGTTGCTGAGGATGACTGCAGTCTCCACCTGGGGGAAGACTTAAAGGGACAGAGTCTAATTAACGTTCCCTCCCACAGAAACTCATACAAAAAGAAATTGAACCCATTGCAACTAAGGGAAGAGCTGAGGCTTAACAAAGAAAACAGTAAAAGCCTTTGTGGGGGGCGGGGCGGCGCGTAACAATGTAAAATATTAGGAGTGGAGAGAGATGAGGTGATAATACAGTTGAAAGTATTGGTGCTCTTCCATTATCTGGGTGGGGGCCACCAGGGGCATTAGAGAGAGAAGGATTGTCCCATTTATGGGGGTGGAGTTGAAGGAGAAAAACTATTTCCCCCATTTTTGCTGGCTATGCCCCCACCCCCATATCATAAAGGAGGGTTGTTTCCACAATGGGGACATGAGTGGGGAAAATAACAAGTAAACAGGAGGAAATCGTTTTCTTCCTTCAACTCACCCCACCCCCATAAATGGAACAATCCTTCTCTCTCTAATACCACCGGTGGTCTCCACCTGGATAATGCAACAATACCAAAGAATTATTATGTATTGAATAGATGACTACATGTGTGCAGCTCAAAAAAGCAACAATAAGTTTTTTATTTAGTTGCATTTCTCTGCTTCTCAATCACATTTTCTATCCATCTTTCTTTTTTCATTAGCAAGTTGCAAGCACTGAAGGGGGCATACAACAGAAATTGTTCACAGTTCTTTATGCATTTTCCTGATGTGTGCACTTATTTCTGTGTTTTTGCTTCATTTGACACATTCCCCCCATTGCCTCCACTAAAGCCATTTTTTCCAGCTGTGTCCATTTTAGCTTTTCACCTCATAAAATACACACATTGGCTCAAATCTTGCACCAGGAGATGTACTGTAAAACCTTGTCCAGATGGAACTATGATTCATTTCTTGTTCCACCTCAATGGGGAACCCCCCCCCCCCATCAAATGCAGAGCCAGACATATAACCAGATATATGATAATTATATAATCCACTGGTCCCACTACAGGATCTCCATGATTTAGCAGATATTTTTGCTGTTCTCCATCTTATCATTAACACATAGTAAGTGGCTTCTCAAAACCTGATTATCAGAAGGAGATGACATTAGGAAGGCTTGACCTTTGGGCATTGTGATTGATGTTAGGAGGATATATTGAATTCCTTCCTCTAAAATCCAAAAACTTCCATATCCAGGTGCACCTTTATATATTTGTTTGTTTAATCTTTCTTTCAACATAGCATAGAAGTTGGTTTACTACCAAACTAAAGAAAGGTGGAGCTTTGATAACCACCCATGAAATAATGATATTGGAATTAGAAAGCATCACCCAGAGGACTTTTTCTTAATATAAACAGTATTGCCTGAGGGTGAGAGGGGTCGTTGCCTGCCTGCTTTCTCCCTTTTCCAGCTCTGAGAAGCCCTACTTCACAGTGTCTCCCTGACAGCACTTTAGCAATAGTGGACTTTGTGGTTTTCTTTCCTTTCCCCATTTCCTTCATATAACTTATTTCTCCCTCTTTTCTTCCTTTCTTCCCTTCTTTCCTTGCTTTCCCTCATATATCTTCTTCTTTCGCTTTGTCCTTTCTTTTTCTTCATCTTCCCTTCTTTTTGTTCCTATTATCTTTTTTTCTTCTCTTCCTTTCTCTTCCCTATTCTCTTTTCTTCCTTCCCTCCCCAAAACCTTTCCCCCTTTTCTTTCCCTCCTTCCCTCCATTCCTTCTTTCTTCCCTCCCTTGTCTCCCTTTCTTTCCCTTCTTTCTCTTTCTTCTTTTTTTCTTTCCTTCCTTCCCCTCGTACACATGTCACCTAGCAACAGAACTCCAATTTCACCCCCCTTTATTTCCCAGTTACCTCACACAGAGCCACTTCACTTAACTACAGCCAATCAGCTTTGTTCTTTTCTTTCCTTCAGATCTGTGTCCAAAAGGGTGGATTTCTTTAGTTCAACTCCTCAATTATTTTACATGAGATAGTGAAGAGAATGTGTGTATGCTTCAGATCTACAAAACCAACCAACATATATACTTTGACTTTTCTAGATAGACAGATAAAGAAAATAAAATTAAATTAAATGCAAAACATTTTCCAGAATGTTTCCAGGATGCTTGCCATAGATGCAGGTGAAACGTCAGGAGAGAATGCCTCTAGACCATGGCCATATAGCCCGGAAAAACCTACAACAACCCAGTGCTTCCAGCCATGAAAGCCTTCGACAATACATTTTCCAGAAACATTTTCAAAAATGTATTAAAATGTCAGATGCCTTTGTGACTTTTGGCTCCTCTTGTCTATGGACTTTTAATTCCTATTTTATCTGGGTTCTATATTATGTGTTTGAAACTGTTATACACACGTGTGTGTGTATGTGTGTGTGTAAATGTTGCTGTTTCCCACCTCAAGCCATGAGGAGAGATGGGATCATGATGATGGTGATGATATGGATGGTGAAATATTTTAACTTCAAAACCTTAAATATCAACTTACAAGAGTTTAGTAAGCCATAGCCAGAGTGTGTGAATGTGTTCATTATGTGCATGGATAAACACAATATTTCAACCGCATATGCACCAATGCTAGCAAGCAAGCAGACTTTCATATATGAAAGGTAAATTTAGTAATCAGTGTGTGTGTGGGGGGGGGGGGGGGTGAGGTCGATTCAAAAACTGAATGCAAAATCAATTTTTCAAATCAGTAATGACTGAGCTTCTCTATAATATGTCTATTTCACTGCAACAAAAGCTTGCCCTTTGAATCATATATATATTGACCTAATTACATAAATATTGACATAGTTTTATATAAGGCCCATTTTAGTCTCACTGTAACTGAAATGTCAATATTTGTTACATGGAATAACAGTAAACTTTGACTAGTTAATTTTGATTGATTACACTATTGTGTGAATTGTCATATGAGAAGAGAATTCAAATGACAGTAGTAGAGTTTCAAGGTGCATCCTTGTCTTGTTGTAATCAGATTTTACTAAATAGGCCATTGGATGAATCATGGAATGCTATTATCTTGGATTGTTGATGCATTGGGTCTTTAATAAAGCATGTTGTTCTTAATATCTACAGGATATGTATTCATCAAACTGAAAGGAACATTGTGCCCTCTTTCCTCCTCACCACTACCACATATGCAAATTTCCAATCCAATTGTTAATCAGTAGGAGGACCCATAAAAATCAATGAGAATTTTGGAAATTGTAACTTTATGTGAATTCTATTGATTCAGTGGGTTTATTCCTGCTAGAACTAATAACTGGTTTCAGATTCAATAGGGATGGCTAGTGTTTATTCATACATATCTCCATGTTCTGAATGAGCAACATTCTCTAATTACTAAGAATTTTAAGGAATATTCAGATCAACCAATAGGACACAAAAGTTTTCATCAAATTTCTGTTATACTGTCTTAATCCCTTATTAATCTTTGGACAGTTTTCAAATGGAGATTTCTGAAGATCCTGATGTGGACAAAATAGAGATGAAGATTTATTTGAAACTCTGAATTGAACTGAGTGCTGACACACATCCCACAAACATTGTTTTGGGTATCTCTTGAGAATAAATGCTTGCTTAAATCTGCCAATCAAAAAAAAAAACCCAGAGAGTTCAAAATATCTCATTGATCCACATATGACATACCCCTAATTTTCCCCCTATCCAGCTATCAGAGGACAAAAGTCAGAGGTATGAGAGTTGGGAAAGATTTGCAGAGTTTGGGTACTACCTCTGAAGGAGAATCCTGTCCCTACATCTTTTTTCCAGAAGAGATTCCAAGTATAATGAGATCTCTGGGATCTCCCCACATCATCCTTCAAGCTGACAAAATTATAGTCTAAGCCCTTTTCCAGATGAATTTTTAAAAATTTGTTCATTAAAAACATATATCTGGGGAGAAATTGTCTGAATCCAATTCCTAATCTTAACTAGACCATATCTATTGAATCCATGGCTTAATTCATTTTTAGCTGGTACTAACAATTAGGAGTTTGAGTTTAAATTGTTTTTAATCATTTTTAGAAGTAGGAAAATTTCTTCACATTTTGCAAATTTAGAGGTTGTAAAATAATGAATTTCTGAAGGGGAGAAAAGTGGGATGTAAATAAATAAATAATATTTTAATGGATTGAACCAGGAACAACTCTGAAAATAGTGGCAGCTATACTTGCCTATGCATATATCTTTAATGATCCTCCTACTCCTGAGAATCGTGGATTTATAGAAAATATTGTGTTAATATGTATTCAGAGAAATCCAAAATTGGTGAGAAGGCAGAGTGTTGACTGTGTACCAAGTAGATGTATCTACAGCAATGCAATCTTGTGTGGACCGAAAAAGAAAAAAGGAATGGTTGATCACTGGAAGAAGCCAAAGATCCTGTAGTTTAAAGGATTGGCTGGGAGTGTAATTCCTCTGCACACACTCCAGCTATATCCTGTTTGCCCTAGTGGAAAATGATGTAATGGAAGTTGCTTCTTTTCAACTGATATGAGACAGAAAAAATGCTTTGGCCAGACTTATTCTGGTCAGACTGAAATATTCTGTTCAGTTCTGAGTGCCACGGTTCAAGAAGGATATTGAGAAGCTGAAAGATGTTCAGAAAAAGGGCAGTCAAAATAGCAAAAGGACTGGAAGCTAAGCCTTAGGAAGCTAGGTATATTTTGTCTGAATGTTAAGAAGTGACATATATACACATTTGAAAGGATGTTGTCTTGAGGAGGGAGCAAGCTTGTCTTCTACTGCTCCAGAGACTTGTGGCAGCTCTTTATCCCAGGTCTGGTCAGGAGCAGTGAATTGGCCCTGGGATGCTTCTGACTGCCAGCCCCCAGCTGCTACAGAGGCAGGAAGGAGACATAGCTGGCTTGGTGCTGCTGGATGGCAACCCTTACTGTTCTTGTTTCAATGACCAATGGGAGCAACATAGCTAGTATCCATCATTCATCAACTAGAGTGCAATTGCCCAGAGTGCCCAGGAGACACTGGGGGAAATGAGGAATCACCCCTTCCAAGATGGAACTATTTCCAAGTTCTAAGATAGAACTATTTGCAACTGTTTACATGGCTATTCTGTATTCCTCAGGCTGGTGTGGCCTGAGGACATTGGATGGCATTCACCATCCCCCTTCCATTCTTTTAATCTTGGTGTCCAGTGGGTATGATATGGATAGTATCTCTTGCCAATTTCCAGGAGTGATGCTCCTACATTTAACCATTCACAAACATGCCACTACCTGAAACCTTTCATTTCTATTTATGAAGCCATTGTCTAACCTTCACAGGATCAGAGAAAAAACTTTAAAAAATGTCACTCATCAATGTCTCCGAAAGCTAGGAAGCCATTTAAAACTATGTTTAATGATTTCTGAAAGGATGAGTTTGTGATTTTTCCACATTTCTGAATTTAATAATATCTGACTTCTTGTCACTAAAGCTGGCTAGAAGTCTCTGAAAGCAAGGGGCCAATTTTTCACACTTTCCTTAGACTGTCAAGAAAAATGAAACATAATGAAAGGATCAGCAGGCCACACCAGACACTGAAAAGTTTTAAACAAATTTGGATTCTGCAGAGAAACTAGAGTGGAAATCTGAATATATTGAACTCATTTAAAAGTAGTTTGACTACACCAGTGATCCCTATTTAGTTCCACTTCAGATATGTTGAACTATAGCTTCTATCATCACTAATCTTTGGCCATGCTGCCAGAAACTGATGGGAGCTAGACTCTCAGTAGTTTCCCCAGTCTTTGGGTATTCCTTATATCCATGCATGCTGCCCATACTGGGATAGACAGAGGAGAGATTACTTTTTCATCCCTTTTTATAATGGTAGAACTTTGGTTCACCCAATTAATTTGATTGACAGTTATGTGGAAGACACTGTGGGGTTTTTTTTCTTCTCCAAAATTTACAATACACACTTAATTTATGGAAATAACTGCCACAGGATATAATTATCACCACTGGTTTAGATGGCTTTAATAAAGGATTAGATGTATTCATGAGGGATTAGCCTATTACAATTATTAGGCATCATAGCTATTTAGAAGCTCTGCATCCCAAGATGTGAAATCAGGAGTTGCAGGCAAAGTCTCTGAAGAGAGCAGCTTCCTTCAAGCTATGCTTGTGAACTTCCTGGAGTTACCTGGTTGGTTACTCCATGAAGTGGGATAGAGGTCTACATGGACCTTTCCTCTGATCCTGCAAGGTTCATCTCTTTTGTGTAGCTTACCACATACTTCCTCTTCAGCCCAAGATCATATTATTTCCCCAATTATACAGTCATTTTTTTTTAAAAAAAAGAATAATTCTTGACTGCAGTGATGTCCTTTTGGAGCTCATAAGTTCTTTTATTCTAATCTTTTAATATCCTAAAATACATTGGATTTAAATTAAAGTTACTCAGCATTTGTCAAAGAGACAGACTATAATTTCTGAAGATATAATGAGCTGGTTTAAGACCGATGACATATTTCAATTTAAATGAGAAGATGAAGAGGAGCATTGCAGAGCTGCTGGAGGTCAGTGAATCAAAGAACAAGATAATGCTTCAAGGGTCAGTTTTGTCAAGCTTGATTGGAAAGCTGGTTTTGCCATTATTTTGAAGATTTTTTAAAAAGTCCTTTGTCATAGCCAGGGAAAGCCAGTGGCGCTTATGTCAACGGAACAGTGAAGCCACTCCAGAATTTAGTCCAAACTTTTAAAAAGCTATCCAAAGTGCTAAAACATATCCTACTAAATATGTTCAGCACATTTGATAAATTATGTTTAAAGCACCGAGAAAACACCATGCCCCAATGATGTAACAAACACCAAGCAGGCACCATGATTCATATTGTCATAAAAAAGGAGCATACTTTTGTAAAGTTGCTTTTCAAATCCTGAATAGGGGATTGGAATCAGTTCCATTTGAAACTGCAATGTGGAACTAGTTTAATATACTTAGAGCCCTGAGAATAACATATCTATGAAATGCTTTGCTCACCAGGGCAGAAAATAAATCTGTATTGGCCCAATATGTCTCTGAAAAGATGTTAACTGCAACACAAAGTCTCTTGATTTTAAACATCCAGTAACAAGTATATCTAAATTCCTACACGTTGTTTTGGAGATGCAGAATACAAATTTGTGTTTGCTGGTGGCAGTTATGTAATACTTTTATATTATTGCCTGTAACATTCTGCGTTGCTGTTTGTAATATCTTTCTTGGTGTATTTTACATTCATAGAGCTCAAAAAGCATTTTATGACCTTTGTTTAGTTCAATAATCTGGTAGATCGTAAAAACAACAATAATAACTAGCTTTTCATTGTGATCACTGTCTTTCACCAGGGTAGACAACTGCAAGGAACTATGTCCATGTACCTTATAACTTATTCATGACTTGACCAGTTCTGCAAATGAGAGACCAGGAAATGTGGTCTATCTATAATGTACATTTGTTTTCTGACTTTTTTCCTAATTGACTTTAGCATCAATATTTCATTCATTTTTGCACATCATATTCAGTTTGGTCCACTGTCATCAGAATGGAAAAGATGCAGCTGCTGCTCAGGAAATAATGTTGCCATAATTCTACCCAGAAGCCCAGATTTTTCCAAACTCCCCGTCAGCCTGATGTGTGTGCACCTAAAAAGTTCAACCATCCAATACGAAAACATGCAATGCTGGACTTCATTATTCTGATTAGAGTCCACACCGTAAAACTATAAGTAATCATTTTGTAGAACATATTTTACCATTTAGTCAACAAATTTGAGGTTCTCTGTAAAATTCATCAATTATATTATGTCTGATTTTTTCAACATAGCCAGAAGCTAAGAGTTTCATGGTTTCTTTTCATTGTTATGTCATATAAAAAAATCTTCTTGGTGTAGGCTGATTTTCAGCACATTTTGCAAGCATATCAACATAGTTTCAGTAACATTCTTCTGTGTTCCATTTTAATTTTGATCTGTGTCCTGCAATTCTCAACTTCATTTCTTCCACAGCACTTCTGCCTTTAACTTTATTGAAAGCAGCAACCCACTTCATTTTACAGATGATATCATATAACTGGCATGACATCACAGAAGTTCACTAAACATATGTATATGAAGGGCTGTTTGAAAACAAAATTGTGATGTATTTCATTGATGCAAAAACCAAACTGTATAATAATAGCATAGTTTAGACCCTTTCTGTTGTGTCTATTTTATTTATTTGTTTATTGAATGTATATCCCACCTTTTTCTTAAGTGAATTTCAGGGTTCCTATCTTCTTTCCAAGGAGGATTCTTTTTACGAGTATACTGCCTTAGACCAAGAAACAATATATGTAGATACTATAAACTAGAATGCTTAAAGTTTTCTCAGATAGTTCACACACACAAAAAGGGAAAAATTAACCTGAAAATTAAGTAAGTTTGGATTTACGAGCAAATAAGATTTTTGTAAGGCAGAAAAAATGAAATGTGCTGATAGGTGATACCAGGCTTCACAACAGTATGGAACCCATGGTGGCATAATGGATTAAACCCTTGCTGGCAAGACTGCTGACCAAAAAGTCACCAATTTGAATCCAGGGAGCAGGGTAAGCTCTCATCTGTCAGCTCCAGCTTCTCATGCGGGGACATGAGAGAAGCCTCCCACAAGATGATAAAACATCCAGGCATCCCCTGGGCAACGTCCTTGCGGATGGCCAATTCTCTCGTACCAGAATCAACTTGCAGTTTCTCAAGTTGCTCCTGACACACACACACACACACACACACACACACAACATTATGTATGGAAGTAGTCTAGGAGTCTTATTAGACCACCAGCTGGACATGAGTCAACAGTGTGATGCAAAATTTAAAATGCCAATGCAATTTTAGGCTGCAATAGGAGAGTAGAGTCAAGAACAGCAGTTTTCAAAGTGTGCTCCATGGAGCCCTTGGGGCAAAACATGTTGAGGGGGTCCGCACTTTCCTCCTCATGCTCCCTCCTCTCCTTCAAAGCTTTCCCCCCTCTTTTGTGCTCCTCACCCTCACCCCACCTCCACTGACCCAAAAGCTTTTTTCCCACCTCCCTTGCCTCCAAGAAACATTCCCCCCCTCGTCATCCAGATCCTTTCCTTCTCACCTTGCTTACTTCCAAAACCCTATTTCCCTCCCGCATCTCAGGGTTTCTTTGATTGTCCTTTTTCCTGCATGGCAAAAGGGAGTTGAAAAGTGAAAACTTTATTTCTATCCTGCTCTATCTCCTCAGAGGGGACTCAGGGCAGCTTACAACAAATAAAAAGGCAAACATTAAATTGCTGTATAGCAACGGAAAATAACGTAAGTCAAAAGGTAAATCTAATTTTTACATCTACATAAGCAGCAAGGTCATTCAGACAATTAAACACAGATGAACAAATTCACATTATGTCCCCTCAAAATTTGCAAAATATTCAAAATACCTAAATTACAATTGTTGGAATTGTGGAAAAAGTGAGTGAACCTTCCACCACATGTGGTGGTCCTATGAGAAAGCAAAACTCTTCTGGAAAGAAATTCACAAATCATGCCAAAAAATATGAAAGTAAAGATTCAATTGCAAACAGAATACTTTCTACTAGTGATGACTAATATTGAGTAGAGCATGAATATAGACAAACTGTTCACTTATTTGACAATGGTGGCAAAAATTGTATTCACCAGAGCTTATTTTCTGCTGATCTAGAGACTAGGACATGAGTAGTGGATTCAACCTAGAGAGGAAACACTTTCTGTTGATAAAGATTGTTTGACAGTGGAATATGCTGCCTCAGAGTTTTCAGAAGTTTTAAGCAGAGGCTGGATGGCCATCTATCTGGCATACTTTGATTGTGTCTTCCTGCATAGCAGGGGACTGGACTGGATGGTGCTTGTGGTCTCTTCCAAATTTATGATTCTACGATATCATGAAATGATGCATTAAAAAGATCCCTATACAGACAGATAGACAGACCGACAGATAGACAGACAGACAGACAGATAGATTTTGTGAGTTAATTGAGAAGGAACACACAACATGAACAAAAATCGCACTGTGGGCAATAGGCACAAAAGACATATAAGATATAATGGGACTGTTAATGAAAATGACTATTTGCATATCTGCCTGTCTATATAAAAGTCAAAGTAGGTATGCCCATCTGTCTGTTTGTACCACAAAGGCTGTTCCTAGATGAAATGGTCCTTTGTGATGTCATTGGGGAAAAAAAGGTGACATATGCATCAGGGAAAGGGAGGGAGGAAGAAAAGGGCCACAAAGAGAGTCATGTTGCCATGAAGACACTGTAAGCCCTCTCAGAGATAGAGAAAGGAGAAAAAGGAGGGGAAGGAAAGGAAAAAAAGAAAAAAAGAGGAGAAAGGAAAGAAATGACAGAGGCTTAAAAGGGGGGGGAAGGGGGAGGAAGAAAGAGAATGTAAAATAGAAAAATATGAGGGGAGGAAAGGAAGAGAAAAGAAAAGAAGGGATGAAGGAAGAGAGAGAAGAGAGAGAAAAGGAAAGAGAAAGGAAGGGAGGAAGCAAGCAAGCAAGCAAGGAAGTTTATAAGGGAAAACAAGGGAAAAAATAAAAGGAAGGAAGGAAGGAAGGAAGAAAAGAGAGAGAGAGAAGGTATATGATTGAAATGGAGGAAGAAAGAGCCACAAAGAGAGACTGCCCATCATTTACAGAGTGTTGGCATGAAGACATTGTGATGCAAGCCTTCTCAGAGCTGAAGAAGGGAGAAAGTAGGCGGGTAGTGATCCCGAGAACACACAGGAAATGCTGGGTATATACATGAATATCATATAGTAAGATGTCTATGCTGAATTTAAATAGATTTTAGATATTAGTTGGCACAAGGTTAGCCTTTGCAAAGCTAAGCACTGGAGCCATGATCAAGTGCTTTAAGAACCTCATTTTTCTCCTTGTTTTAAGCAGGTAGTTTGTTCACATTAAAATCCAGTTATTAAATAATGCAAAAAATAAATGTCCCTGAGATACTGACAAATTTAGGTCAAGACCAAGGGAGCTTCTTTGGGGTTTTGTTTACCTGTTAGAGCTTTGTGATAGATGTACAAATCCCTGGTAGCACAGTGTTGGATTAGAGATCTATAATATTATGCAACACCCTATCTATGCTTTACAATGGTTTTTCCAAACACCACGAAAAAATCCTTCTTTCTTTAACCATATCTGGGAAGTTTCTCAGAATGAAAATCAATGACAACCCAAAAACTGTCCACGGAGCTCTCTGGTGATAATTTCATTACAGCATCATATATAGAGAGAGGGGGGGGGGGCAGTGTTTGGTTTGATTTGTTGCACAAGCTGGTTCAAATGATCATAATTTTGATATAGTAATAATGGGTATACTCTTTTAGGGACCATGGAAGCTGAACAGAAAATTTAAAAGAGGAGGAAAATGCTGACAATCTAAAGGAATAAGTATTTTGAATTGCCTCGTGATGGAAAATCCGTTTTCCTGCATGCAGTATTAAAATATACAGCAATTAGTCACAATTCTCAAAGCAAAGACGTTAAAAATAAAAGTGGAGTAGACCTTTTCCAGGATATCTTTCTGAAAGTGCTGGAAATGGGATTATGCGATTTCCCCTGTGCTTTTTTGGCAATGCAGATTCCACAAGTGACACCCCTTGACCTTTTGCTTCTCTAAGAAGCAATGAAGCATGCATTCTCCTTACCTTGCATTCCTGTTGATCAATGGTTCCATGTCATTTGAGAGCACGGTCAATACAGATGAGAAATGGACACCTTGTTGATTTCCTGAGAGACCAAAAGAAAAAAAAAAAGAAAAAGAAATCAAAACATTAAGAAGGTGAGCAGCCTATGATTAGTGCCAGCAAGTCTGTGTGAGCATGAAACTCATCCTTTATAAGATAAAATATTTTACCTTCACTTATTATTATAGTTCCCAATTAAGATAAACTGATTAAAACAGGAATAGGTACATTGAAAAAGTTTTGGATCTAAAACAGAAGTAGGCACTTTATTTAAAGAGATATCCAGGAATTATTTTGAAAGTGAGATGTTTCAGAACTGAAAAGTGCATCTTTCAAACTAAAAATTCAACCCTCAAATTGGTTGTTCCAATGTTCAAAGGCAATACGACAAAATCCATATGATTTAAAGATAGACTCAAATCAATTACTCAGTTAAACTCTGTGAGCCCCTAGCACTGAGACAACACATCAACACATCTTGCTGTGTTTATTCTAACCATGCTGTGACACAATCCCCACACCAAACGGCATACCATTATTCTAAGTATTCCTGGGTTGTTATTCTTGTGCATTCCTCAAGACTTTCTCCTGAATTCTTAGTTTTTTTGCTCATTTTGTTTGGAAGATAAAGAAACATGACCAGACTTGTGACCTTATCTCACAAACACACACACGGTCCCATTTTGCCAGCATTGGCATTGACTCTCTTTGTGCCAAACATGCTTCAAGTAGGGGTCTGCACTTTCTGTAGGCATGCCCTGGGCCCATGCAGATGCATGCAAGCAATCCTAAGTAAGTCTATTCAGAAAGAACTAATGAAAGACTAGATTCCCTCATCAAATGAATGGAGCTTGTCCATAATTTGCAAACCCTGAAAGACAGAGTTATAAGAAAGTAAGGTGACAAAACTACTCTACAATAATTTGGGGGAGGGCTCGATTTGAAAATATTTTCCACTGATCTGAGTGGAATTTCCATATAAGAAATCAAGTTGAGAATAATTCATTTTGTAATTATTAATTTCCCATAATTTGGAGGTCTTTCAGAATTTATGTCTGTTTCCTACAAGTTCCTTACTGAGCTTTTAACAGTTACTTCCTGCCCTCTTACAGCTTAGTCCCATGTGCCTTCTGTCATTACAGAACTCAGTCAAGCAAACAGTGCAATCCTTTGAAGGTTAAAGCAAAACTAAATTTTGCCAGGGCCATGCAAGGAATGGTACCAGTGGAGCAGCCAATGTTGCAAAAGATCGCTGCTGGTACAACAGGGTTTAATGTCTTATGGAAACAGTGGTAATGCCATGAAATGATCCTTCAAACACTACAAAGCAACAAAACTGGACTTTCTACAGTTTGAACATACAGTTGGGTACCATGGCCACTGCTTACTCCCTGTACCTTTATGTCATATGTGTTTTCATGCATGTGTTTACCATAATCATAGTTACATTATTAAGATTAATATAGTGGGCTCTTGGTATCTGCTGGGGTTTGATTCTTCTATGGATACCAAGATCCATGGATCCTCAGAATCTCATTACATGCAATAAAGTTATATAACATGGCAAAATCAAGATTTGCTTTTTGGAGTTTTTAATATATATTTTAAAGTCATGGATAGTGCAATCAATGGGTCCAGAATTCATGGATAAGGAAGGCCAACCATAAAATGAGTAAGGAAACCCTATGATTCTTTTAGGACAAATAATTAATCATAGCATTATTTGAACAAGGGTAAATGAATCCCGATTTACAATGTTGTAGGAATATACAGACAATAATGATCAGTGGATGATGTGCTTAGCTAACTAGTTCAATCTTTAGCTAGTATGATATGAACATTTCATTGGATGATACTTGAGGGAGCAGTAACAGTTATGTATGCCTTTCTGCATCCTTTTATCCTCTGGAGCAAGGGAAGATGATATAATATTTACAAGCATTTAGAGTGAAATGCTCCACCATGCTTGTGGAAGGGGCTGCATATATTTTCCTTTAACTTAGGCAGCAAAACATCTCGGGGATGGTCCTGCCTTAACTAGGTTCAAAGAAAAAAAGATTGTCAATTGCCTTTTTTCTGCCTCCCTTCATTGACAATATATCACCTTCTTTGAGGATCGTGCCATTATACTGACATATTTTACATTTTTTTGTGGATGAAACCACATTTTACATTTTCTGTGCATGAAACCATAGCAATCCAATTTACTGCTAATTCCCAGTGAACTGCTTATTGTTGTTCCAGCTTTCAATTCAATTGTTCAAGCATCTTTTGATATTACTCTTGATTTTTTAAAATTAAGTACAAACTAGACCAGGGCAGCTCTCATATTACATTGGCTGGCTGCCATCCCTTCATTGTTAAGTCAAGAGACATTTTTGTGATTCCACATCTCTAGTTTTAATTTGTGGTCACTGTATCTATTTTGTCAAAATGTGCTTTGCTTTGTACCAATCAACATTCACAGGAAGTCTGACAATGATAAAATTGTCTTCAAGAATCTGCATTTATTTTACCTTCCATATAAAATTCCAGCACATCTTATGCACACTTAGGAAATAATTTTGAATATTCAGTATTCGGAAGATCAGAGAAGAACTCATAATACTCCTACTCATCACCTCCCTGCTGGTAAACATGGCTGGCTGTCATATCAAATTAAGTAAATGAATAATCACCAACACACTGATTTCCCTTACCTTACAGAAGGTAATATATACAAAATCATTCTACTGTTTCTGGAAGATGATGTCAAACATAGAATATGCTTTGTCAGCCTACACAAGGCTTGATTTGGTGTTAGACATCTATTGAAACTGATGTGGATTTTTTCCGCAGACAAACCAGGAAAGCTAAATTTTATTTAGAGAAAGAAATGCCTTTCGGTCTTCCACCCTGACAAACCAGAATCTGAATAGAATATCAACCTCATCAGACAGGAGTGAATTTGGTGGCATGTGCCGGTTCTCCTTCTCTTTTGTGATGGAGCCCACCTGCTCCCATCCCGTGATACACTGCAACTTCCAATGGAGCTCCATCATAAAGGGAAGTTCAACAAGTGCATGCCATTGTGGCAGCAACACGGGAGGACTCTTGTGTTACAGTGATTTCAAGGGAGGGAAGCCAAGTGGCTGAATCTTCCCCACATGGGATGGGACAACTGGTGAGTCAGGTGATGCGGGGCATGAAGCAATGGATTCTCCATGCCCACATATCGGCACCACCCAAATCACCACAATCCGTGGCCATTCTGGTGGCACATTTGATGAGGTTTAGGAGCTCTGAGTCATGAATTCATGCACTCTAATATAGTTTATCAAGGTTTCCATTCACTACTATAAGGCACATGTGCTGGGAAAATCAAATTCAACAAAGATTGAAAATCAGTTGGCCACATATCACCTTCTTTAAAGTACACAGTCATTTCTCAGTCCTTGCTTAATATTCTATTCCCCAGTCCATTGGCATGACAGGAAACAAGATATACCTTGTAACCTTTACAGCTTGTTCTTTGAAAGGCAATTTGTGCTTACTTATGACCTCATCAAATGTTGGTAGAATTGGCAGCATGCTCCACTTCACCTTCCCTTTAAGCACAGAGCCAGCCGGCTCCATTATATGATGCACAGGTGCTTCTGGTGGGACTCTGTGCTTAAAGGGAAGGTGGAGTGGAGCATGCCACTTTGACAATAACACTTTCTGGAAAGAACAAACAAGAAAACACAACTTTCTTCTTGACTCACTTAGAGATAGATCTATAAAAACTGTTTGATAATGATCATCATGCAGTTTTCCTCTACCATTTTTTAAAAATATAAATTTCTAATTCTTCTTGAGTACATAGATATTTAATAAGTATATCTTTATTATAGAAAGATCCTCATTAGCTTGGTTTATTAAACATTCTGTTTTTAACTCCTTAGCATACAGAAACAATACTATGAACGCCTACGTTTCTGCCCCAAACTTGGCTTCAAGCACTCGTGAAACAGATTCAGAACATGGAAGGATTTCTAGATCCCCTTTAATGGACACACTTTATATTTGAAGGCTCCTAGAAGATGCTCATTAATTCTGTGGTTTGACTGTTAATTGCTATCTCTTCTGACTTTACAGAGGTTAAGGCAAAATGTTATCAAATCTTATAAAATTTGATGTTATCAAATCTTATAAAATGTTATCAAATGAGTTCCTCATTTTAAATGATCATAAAATATATAGGCAGGCTAGTATAAAGACTGTCTGAGGATGCTGAAAGAGGATATATGTTATGAGTCGGAAAAAACACAGTCTGTTTTTACAACAGCTGAGTGATGAGGCAAGCTCTTAAGTTGCCGACTTGAGTCACAATGACTTTCTGAATGGCATCCATGAGGAAATAAATTATCCCACATATTAAAGTCGAATCTATGCCTTCTGTGCCAGAAAAAAAATTGACGTGTTGCCTTTCCATATTTATTTGTCATGTCAGGAGCGAACCAAACAGTTGTTTTGATGTCAACAAGAGCCTTTGTCCTATTGCAGAATGGGTGTGGGACCAGGGCTGGGAGTATATGACTTCTTCATATTTTCTTTCAGGGCAATTAGTCTCTCAGTAACCTTGAGTTGGTCATACTCTTTTAATCTATTGTCCTTCAAAGCTACGAGTACAACATGGGTGTCCTTAAGTTTATCAGGGAGAGGGCAAGATAAAAACATGTTCAACTATAATTTTCAAATGACAACACAATAAAGTTGTCTTCCTTGATGCATTACACTGACCACATCACATTTTGATGCCTCCAGCATTAGAATCATTTCTAGGTAAAGTTGACCTGCAGATTAAAAAAAAATGTTTTTTTCTGTTAGCTTTGGTTTTTGATATATCCATCAACCAGTCACCATCTTGTTACACATAAAAAGCCATGTCTAGAAACTACAGCTGTGTGCACCCCAAATAACCACAGAAACAGGCCTAAAAACCAAGATTTTTTTCTGGGCTTTGTTTAAAGGAAGTAGGTCAATAAGGTTTAATTAATAATTATCACATATAGAATGGGAGATTTGTAACTCTTTTTGTTTTGTTGTGTTTAGCAAAACTTAAAGGTGCCTCAGACTAACACTCACATTGATTTTCATACCCTCTGTGTAAAGTCCAAATAAAGCAAGGAAGAAGATTCTGGATGAAAGGATATCTGCTGCTCTTGCTTAGGAAATCTCCCTTTTCATCTTCTCATCTTCCTTCACTCTAATCTCTAAATGTTTCTGGACTTTCCTCTTCTCTGGAATTACTGGAATCCATAGCAATTTACTTCTTGAGGTCTCTTTGGTACATGTAGGGCTCTTATTTGCTTTCCCTCTGTGGAAATCTCTGGAACCACCGGGATCTCTCTGCTTATAATCAGGAGCGGCTCAACCCATTACGCAAAGTAAGCATTTGCAGTATAGTTGATTTTGCCCAGGGGCGCTCTTGTGGTGCTCTTGGGGGGAAAATAGACCTTGACATATGTGAGTTGTAGTTACTGGGATGTATAGTTCACCTACAATCAAAGAGCATTCTGAACTCCACCAATGATGGAATTGAACCAAATATGGCACACATAACTCCCACGACAAACAGAAAATATATATCAGTGATTGGTTGGGGGGGGGGCACCAAAATACTGTTTGCTTACCATTGAAAATTACCTAGGGCCACCTCTGCTTATAATTAACCTGTTCCTAATATGAAGGCTGTTACCTGGAGTGAAGGCAAAACCTATGGGTTGTCCTTAATGTTGTTCTATCAAGAGTTCAAAAGAAAAGGCTCCATGTGCTTAAGGGTGATCAGTGCAGAATAAAGGAGTCTGTGTGCAAAGGGACAGATGTTAATGTGATCCCTGTTATATATGGCAAGGGCTCCTAATGTTTGTTGGATGGTCCTCTGATGAAGACAATGGAGTTGCCACGTGTAACAATCATCATAGACATCATTTTGAGCCAATTCAGAAAGACCTGTTCAGTAGGAGTAAGCAAGAAACTTAAACACTGATTGCTGTCTTGAATGCAAACATTAAGCCAATTTCTTGTCAGCAGAAGAGAGAGAATTTCATAGGAAAGCGCCAATTTATAAATTTAAAATGAGGCTAATCTTCAGGAGATTCAGGAGATCATTTTGCTTACTTGGCCTGCTTGCAAGTAATATTTATCAATCATAGCTCTTAGCATAATGAAGAATCATACCTCATTTTCATTTGTTGAGGACTTTGGCACATGTCAAACATGCATTTAAACACATTTTCAGTATTTGATAATATTTCTTTTGTTCATATATATTTCAAATTAATACATAATCATGAATAATATAAATATAAACAATTTAGTTATTTGACTAAAATTTAGTTTATTATATATTCAGGATTTAGTTCATCACTCCAATACCACTCCTATTTTTCCTTTTAATTTAACTTGCTCTAATTGTATTTCAATAATTTGTCTTTTTTATTATTTCATTGTATTTCCACATCATTCTCAATATTCTTATTTCACCAAGCCATTACCTACATAAAGGGTGTTTATTTATTTATTTTATTCTGCCAGACTTCTCAATTTGTTTATCCCAGTCCATTCACTATATATATATATATATATATATATATATATATATATATATATACTACTTAATTGAATACTTCCAGATTTTTTTCAGACAAGAGGGGGAAACATCTAATCTAATTCCCATTGCTCTTGGGCACAACTACAGTGGGCATACAATCCAATTTGAAGCTAGCTTCAAACTGTGTCAGCTACAAAATGCATGCCATCAATGCAGTGTGAATAAAGACCTTTAAATAATATCAAGGAGAGTTGAGTAAAAGTCCAAAATAAACCCCTTAATGCACTTCTGCGAGTCCCAAATGTAATGTGTGTGTGTGTATGTGTTAGGAGTGACTTCAAAAACTGCAAGTCACTTCTGGTGTGATAGAATTGGCTGTCTGCAAGGATGTTGCCCAGGAAACTCCCGGATATTTTGATATTTTGCCAACCTTCTGGGAGTCTTCTGTCATGTCTCCGCATGGGAAGCTGGACCTGATAGAGGGAGCTCAACCTGCTCTCCCCAAATTCAAACCACTGACCTATTGGTCAGTAGTCCTGCCAACACAAGGGTTTAACCCATTCTGCCACCGGTGGTTCCTTGAATGGTGAAATCGGCATTGCAAAATGCAAAGCATATTGAAGACATCTGCAAATGATGAAGTGCTTTGTAAAGTTCAGAACAAGGACATAGGGGCTGCTGAAAAACAACTCAAGGTTTTTAGCTGGGCAGCAGGGGACCAATTGACCCCCTGGAAAATATAATTTATTAGCTCTACTGATACAAAACCAGCTTCTGCCAAACAATTCCAAATCAACTTCAGTAGTCAGTGTAGATAATAGATACTTTGCATACAAAATTTAAGTGGACGAGAAGGTGAATTTTCATTCACCACTGGTGGTGGGACAGCATACTCCCCTGTATCTGTAGGCTAGTTTATGGACCACAAAGCAAGCTACTCAGTATGTAGTTCTCTAACACTATAGTTATCCACCAGC
Source organism: Anolis sagrei (assembly GCF_037176765.1). Lineage (NCBI taxonomy): Eukaryota > Metazoa > Chordata > Lepidosauria > Squamata > Anolidae > Anolis > Anolis sagrei. The sequence goes on from NC_090023.1 coordinate 125,097,060, forward strand.
ATCCTGGAACAATATCTTCAATATGCAGGTAATTGTGAAGTAGGAATGTAATTCTTCACTAAGTTTCTTCTTAAGATTAGCAATTAATATTTTCTTCCCACTGAAAAAAATGTCCTTTAAAATCACATTGTTTTTTAAATACTATTTGCAATGTAAGACCCATTTGTGCACAATTAACAGATGATTGTTTATTGTAGACAAAGACATCTTTTTCATAAAGAATAATATCTCAACACAGAAAATATTGATTCCTGAATAGAAGATTCTGTTTTATGTTTTAAAATGGCACATGATTTTGCACAGATCATGATCTAAAAAGCCAATTTTTTTATCTATCCAGGATTTGTCTCATTATGGTTTCTTAACATTCAAAAACACGCTTTTCATTCATTTTATCAAAATATTTATGAATATTATTTTCATCCTTAGTGTGAAGCAGGTTATTAGGGAACAAGATTGATCAAAGGAGAAGGGCCACTTGGAGATAACTTGGACCTTCTGCTGTTTTCTAACAGACCTTTTATTTTTACTTTTTAGTGGGAAGCTGACTGTGTCATCACTGCTACCAATGATTCAGTGCAAAGGTCTGTGAACATACATTTTATTTGCATGCACACTCACATGCACTAAGTAAAGAAGCAGCCGCCTGAAAATCCCACCCACAGCCAATTTTGCATGGATATGTACACCAAAAAATAAAATAAATAAAAATTAAAGCACACGTGGGGGAAAGAGAGAGAGATGATAATGAGCTTTTTGCGTGATCCTTTTTTTACTTTACTCTTGCTGATTGTGTTGATCACTTTGAAAAATTCATGTGCATTCTAGAACAGCCTCAGGGTGGTTGTACATTACAAGTTTGTAACCAGCTCTGTATAATTAAACAGTACTTTTAAAAAATGTTTGCCTGTAAGAAAATCACTGTAGCTTCTGTCTCCCCTGCCCTGTTGCTCTGACAGTCAATTGCAGGAAAGGGATGGAAACGGTACTCCCTCTGCTCATTCCAATGCAGACAGACTCATCTGATTCAGGGAGGTAGGCCCTCAGGCAGGAAGCATTACGTTTGTTGAGTAAAAAGCCTAGATACTTGCTCATGCCAGTATTCTCTGGCTTCAAATAGCACCAAATAAGTGAGAGGCGAGGGATGTTTGAACTAGATATGAAGTCTGTTTTTTGTTTGTTAGTTTTAAAAGAACAAAAGTTTAGTAGTGGAGAGTATGTTCTCTGTATGGAGATATTCCCAAGTTCAACATTACCATATTCACCTTAAACAGGATACCTGGTAAAAAAAAAAGTTAAATGTCACCTTACATTATTGAGTCAAACTGTTGATCCATCTAACTCCCTACTGCCTATAAATTGCAGAATTTCATATAGGAATCTTTTGGTGCATTGTCTGGGGGGAAGCCAGAAATGGGAATTTCTACTGGTAAAACTGGAATGTTACTAAATGGGTTATATTCCTTCTCCACAGGAGCTGATGTAAAAGCTCACACTTTGCCTGGGCCTCTGAAAAGAGCCTGACTGTCCAGAGAGTTCCTGAACCTAGATGAAGAACTAGACTAGAATGGTAAGATAATAATGTACTGTGCTTCTAATAATCCTTTAGTAGGGCTGGGCGGTTTCGTTCGTTAATTTCGTAATTCGTTATTAATTCGTTATTTTTTTGATAACGAAGTGATATTGAACCATTCAGGAACAACTAAAAAACGAAACGAATTTTTCCAATTCGTTTCGTAATTGTTTCGAAATTGTTTTGTTATTATTTCCGTATGTCTGGTGCAAGTTTTATAGTCGTTGTTTGTTTTATCAGTGATAAAAAAAAATTTATCACACCAACAGTCAACAACAGAGGGAGAGGGAAGCTTCAGAAGTTTCCCCTGTCCCATTTGGAGGGTTTTTTAGCGTATTGCGCAATTGCGTCCGCCATTAACGAATCGATTCGTTATTGTTTCAAAATTGTTTCGTAATTTCCGAAATTTCGTAAATATCGAACTTTTTTAAAGAAAAATTTCGGAATTCTTTTAAATAACGAAACGCAAAACCCCCCTAAAAACTAATCGGGTTTAGAAACAAATTTTTCCGTGGTTGGACAGCCCAATCCTTTAGATAAGTTCAAAAATGTGATTTCAAAATTTGAGTTAACAGACTTCTTGAGTATTAAAAGAAGAACCATATTTAATGAATGAACAGCCTTCTTAGGGCTCATCTAATCTATTCATATACTAGCAGCAGAAGCCAGTCTGGAGTAGGAATATTTCTGGGAGCAGCTACATTGTTATTTTCACCTTGGAATGGTGATAGGATTGAGTCCAGATAATCCAGCAGTGTGGAGACAGCTTTGCCCCAGTGGACTGTCACTTTACCTTTGTTGTCCTCTTTGCTGCTCCTGGATGGCCATGGAGCTCTGAGAGTGCTCTGTGCCATCACCATATGCCTTTGCTGACAGCAAAGGCACACACATGAAGGGAAAGAAGAAGGAGGTGATCTCCAGAGCAGTTATTTGCTGCACTTACATGGTCCCAAAATGTCCCCTTTAACTTATGTTGCCAAATGCAGAAAAAAGGGGATGGCTTCACTAACCCATCTGGACAGCCGAATGATTTGGATTAGAGACAGTTGTGCCATCCACACAACCCAAAATACAGGGCCGTTCTGCTGCACTCCACAATTTTATGTGATTTAAGATAAAACTGAGATAATCCATTTTAATTGACATTAAGGATCTGAAGTTTCTGGATGTCGTGTGCACATTCAGGTTTGACTTCAGGTCAAAGGCAGGGTATGGGGTCATTGCAGACAAATCCTTAATCTCCTTTTTCTCTTTACACCATATATATATATATATATATATATATATATATATATATATATATCTCACAATTAGAATTGCTGACTGGCATAGAATACAGGAAAATCATATTCTGTGATGTTCAAATAATAATAATTTGAACGTCTCAAAATATGATTTTGCTGCATCCTTTACCATGTCACAAATTATGAATAAACTAGTCATAATGACACAAATCCAGTTGCTGGTACCAGTTATACTAGACATATTGCATTAATTGCTGAATGCTAAATTAACACCTATGCAAATCTGATTGCTTAAATTGATCTAATTTAGTTGGGAATAAAAACTGGATGTAGGAATGTGGGATAACACAGAGATAAATATTCAAAATTCAGATATTTAAAGTGTTAAAAAGATTGTGTAAACTAATCCTCTTCGTTTTGAACTAAGAGGATCCCTTCCTGATCATTTGCTCACTGGGGGTGTGAAGAAAAGGGCTGTGCTATACATTATATTCTGAGAATTTTATTGATTGGTTTGAGGGGGTGAGTCGCATAATGCATTGTAAGTGTTGAGATCAGCTCTTAATGCATTTTATAAAGATCTCTCTCTGACCAGAGAAAAGTGATCATCACAAGATTCCTGACTCAAGAGTTTTCATTAATTAGGCTAAATGGAGAGATGGCAGTTCAAGTTTTGGACAACCATTTATAGCTACAGCTAGAATTGCCTTAATATATGAAACTGGTTTTTGTTTTTGTTTTTTTTGTTTTTTTGGTGTTGCCATCATTATCCCCCTCTTCATCCTTATAGTGAAAAATGATAAGGATAAAAAAAAAATTCAGACTCAAAAGGGAAGTTCTAGTTGGGAAATAGTTAAACAATTCTAAATGATTTTTTAAAAAATGTGTAGATACTGCTTATCTACAAAGCACCCCCTGTGGCTGGATTTTGAGCAAAACCTTCCAAGGCACCAAAAAGCTACATTGACACAACATACCTCCTTCTGTTCTGTCTATCTCTGTATTGTTTATCCAAAACTGCATTGAACGTTTGCCGTGTATATGTACTGTGATCCACCCTGAGTCCCCTTGGGGAAATAGGGCAGAATATAAATAAAGTGTTGCTATTATTATTATTATTATTATTATTATTATTATTATTATTCCTGATTATGTTAGTGGTCATGCATGTTAAGTGAAATGATTGGAAATGATGGAAGTAGATAACCTATAATAAAGAAAAGTTTTCTCAGTACCTTTTTTGCTTTACACCACCAATTAATTTACTCTTCCCTATTTGTGAGCCCCTGGTGGAACAATGAGTTAAGCCTATGCAAGGACATGAGAGAAGCCTCCGACAGGTTGGTAAAACATCAAACATCTGGGCATCCTCTGAGCAATGTATTTGCAGATGGCCAATTCTCTCACACCAGAAGCGTCTTGCAATTTCTCAAGTCACTCCTGACATACAAAAAAGTTATTTGTTAAAACTGCTTGCAACACAGAGTTGTAGAAAAACAACACAAATGTTTTATGATTTTCTTTTCAGTGCTGTCAGTACAATTAACTATACCTTTTGACATAATGATAATGGAAATCTATTGCTTGAGCAAAACCTGCAGAGCCCTTCTGATTCTAGGTTTTCTGTTTCAAACTGGATTATATGAGTCCGCACTGCCAGAGAAACCTGGGGTCACATCTTGGGCTATAGGGCCTGTTTGGAAGGACCCATAGTTTCTTTTAAGGATAAGAAACGTGTTATCTAAAACTCAGTCTTGCAAGATGACATACAGGGATAATACTTCCCATACTTTCTAATGGTGGAATGGCAACATTAATTTTCCCTAATGCACCAGGGACTAGTACAATGTTTTGTCTCTCCCCCCACCCCCAGGAAACTATTTATAGATCAGCAATCTAGCACGTCTATGACCCACTGCTGTGGTAGCACTACTCTAAGGAACTCTCCAAACTATATCTTTAGGCAAATCATGATGAAAGGATGACAGTACACCTGTCTGTGGGGTCTATTTCTCTCTTAAGACACCTTGAAACAAAACACCATATGTATGACTCTATACCAAGGTGCTTACTGATGTACATGCTCTTTCATTATTTTATAGATTATATGGTACTACTATGCAATAAGATTTAATAATAATGTTGTTAAAGGCTGAATGCTATTCTCATATATCTTTGCCAACTTGAATGTTAGGAGTATAAATGTCCTTATGTAAAGTAGAAAATCAAAAATTTGTGTAAGAAGTACAAACTTACCAGATAGTTCTGAGCATGGAGTCTTGTAACTCAAACTAAAACTATAAAGAAAAAAAATGGATGGAGAAAATAGCAAACAAAGGACCAAAATATAGAAAGGAATGGAAAAGGTGTATTGCTGCCATACAATCGTGTTAATTAGGCTGGTGTAATTAATGACAACCAAGCTGATGCATTAATCTGTTGGCAGCCAGCCAGTATGCCTCAGTGATTGGTCACTTTTGTCCTCATCATTGATCCACCTCAGAACTACATTGGCTTTTTGGGCTGTTTCATCACATTATTGACTTATATTTAGCTTGTGACTTATTAAAAACCTCAAGATCTTATGTTTTGTTGGATATGACATTTGATTAATGGTTGATTTATAAATATATGGCGAAGGAAAGGATACTAGTTCAGGCCTTTGTGGTGGGGCTATGTGCTTGTAAAATGTTCACTGTTTTGTGTTTCGTTTACATTCTAAATTGTTATTGTATGTAAATAAAATCTTTTTAAAAATCAAGACAAGTGCATACGTATTTTACAGCCTTACATTTATGTAGAGCCCTACATTTAATGATGTTGAAATTTGGTTTTTCAGTTTTCTCCTAGTTCTCTATTCTGCCCAGGTCATTTTGAATTCTGATTATTTGTTCTGAGATAGCTAGCTATCCACTCACCCCAGTTTGCTATTATCTGCAATTTTGATAAGCAGATCTTCTATTGAACTATCCTAGTCATTTATAAATATAAAGAAGTATAAAGATGTTGAGCAAGATCTGGCACAAGATAGAAGATAGAACACTGAGACACCCAACCAGTCACTTCTCTCCAAGATAAAGAGAGACCACTTGTGGGAACTCTCTTGGGTCAACCAATTACAGTTCCTCCTAACTGCAACAACTCTCTAGCCCACCATCCACTAGCCCTCCTTCATCTTCCTGTAAACTGTATTAATTTAGAATGCAGCATCACATCCTGGACCCAAATATAACTTTAGACATCTGAGGGCTCAATCCTGCAATTGCAGTAGAAATGCATGCAATTGACTTTAATCTCATCAATGTCTGTACCTCGGCACTTCAGCATTTGTCAGAGACTTCACGGAATGAGTGATTTATGCTGAAAAATCACAGGGATATGGGTGAACTATCAGTAGATAGAAATTAATAGTAGCAGTTCACATTATTAAAGAGTTTCTTTAGAGTGAGAGTGAAACAGAAGACTGAGATGAGCAAATGAACTGTACACAGGTGCCAGTCAACAGTGCTCTTAAAGGAGTTTAGAACTTCAGTCAGTAGGGCTGAAAATGAGCTAGAAGGAAACAGGCAGATTGAAACATGAAGGTTACCTTTGGCCTCTTTGTTCACACAAATATATCAAATAAGATTACTTGAGAATTTTTCCTGGTTCATTTTTAATAGAAATTTCTCCCTTTTGCTAATTTCTACATGTACAAATGAAAAGATTTTTTAAATGCTTCTGTGTGATAATTTTATGTAATTCATCTTTTTTTTAAAAATTCAAGTGTGAAAGAAAGTAAAAAGGCGATATTTATATCTCAATTTTCCTAAACGTCTGGCTATGACTTTCTATGTATTTAGCAATGATGTAAAAGGTTTCACTTCATTGTATGGTTCTTCCCCACCTGGGCTACCACATGAAAATAAAACCCACAGACATATGTCTTTCAAAAACATTTGCAATGGAATGTTTGCCACCTTCTGCTATCGCTAAGTAACTTTTCACCTCTTGGCACATTGATGAATGCTAAGGATACCTATAGTTATTTGATTTGGCAATATAGGCAACTGAGAATTTGATTTTGTTTTGAAATTAACTTTTCCAAATTCACAATTCTTTCCCAGAGATGAACAAAATCTTTCAAGGGAAACAAAATTAAATAACTAAACGAATGACAGCCCTTCTAATTAATTGCTCTTTAATTTTTACTGAACATAAAGCTTAAATTCACATCCCTGATAGACACTGTGAATCTGTGGGATTTACATAGACTCTCAGTTTAATAATGTTTTAGTGAATGTGCTCTAACTGGGTTTGCCATTTGAATTTAGAGGTAAGTTTAAATTTCCTAGTTCAAGATGAGTCACTTGACCTTGAGATATACCATAAACATAAGGACTATCTCTAGTAGGTGCAAAGGCTTTCCAGCATTACTTTGGACAGCTCAATACAATTTTAATTTATTTTTAAAATGTTTAATTCAACCTAAACCATTAGGTCAACATATCCTTCTACATGCAACAGTTGAAAAATTCGACATGTGTGGATGAGTCACATCAGTGTTGTCTAGAAGGGTGTGGTTGGGCAACAAGATGACAAAAGTTAGTAATGATGTAGAACACACAAAGCTACTATTTTAAGCAGAGTAATCCTGGGAGCTAGATACTATGTATGTGAACTGAGCAAAATTCTTCTCCGCTGTTTCCTCCAAAATCTGAAAAACTAAATGTCCAAGTTAATTAAGTTTCCACAAGGTGGCAAACATATTCAGAATTGGATACTGTATATTAAAACATTGTCACTACAGTAAAATGTGCACTAATAGTCTCACCCTGAGACAAGAATCTCAGGGGACGCATGCAAAACCTCAAGAAACACGGGGACCCCCCCCTCTTTTTTTCTTTCTTTTTTTTGTAATGGGAAAGGGCAAATCTACAAATATCATTTTCCTTTAGGGTTGCAAAGTCATCACCTGAGAGTAATGAATAACTTATAATTATATCACAGAAGGCAGGATCTGCCAGATTTCAAAGATTCTGTTACAAGGGGAAGCTTCTTATAAAGTTACTTGACATATGTTATGTATCAACCACAGCTACACAGAGAACATGTACGGATGAGGATAATATGGCCTGTGCATTGCATATGGCTCCTGGATATCACTTTTTTAGTTCCTGAAATCCACCTGTATTTGTAAATAATGTTCACAGAGAGGATTGGTTTGTAACTTGAAATGGAGAGTTTTAGGTATTTTTACCTAACTCACTCCCAGTGGATATCAGGGCATCGACATCACTCCTGTCCTTCAGGAAGAAGGTAAAGATGTGGTTGTGGGATGAGGCCTTCGGGCAATCTGCTAACTAGGAAGGACAACCAGACAAATAGGACCGGCAGGACTGATAAATGTGGAAGGAAACTCTGAACTATGAGATAGCGAACATTGACCGGCAATAAGGAGTAATTGGTTTGTATCGGTTTGTATGAAATTTTATTGGTTTTATTGGTTTTAGCAGGTATAGATGTAATGTATTGTTGTTGTTTGCTAATTTTCGTTATTCTGTTTTATTGCTGTTGTATGTTACGGGCATCGAATTGTGCCTTGGATGTGTAAGCCGCTCTGAGTCCCCTTCGGGGTGAGAAGGACAGGGTAAAAGTAAACCAAATAAATAAATAAATAAATAATAAATACCTTAGCATATAGTCCTTGTACAAATAAATCTCATTCTTAGCAAATCTATGGCATTTGCTTGGTCTGAACAGCAGACACACAGACAGCAGAAGTATCTTTCTTAAAATGAAAGGCTTTATCTTTCTTGCAGTTCAGCTATACAAAAACAATCTGTACAATAACACAATCTCTCCTTTCTTTCTACTCACAATAAATTCCTTGACATATCTCCAATAAAACAGCAAAGATACACCAGTCTACCAGAATGTTGACTCACCCGGAGAATGTTATATTTGTTTTCCCCATTTTATACAAATATTGACCAGTCAAATGATACATTTCTTCATCCCTGCTTGCCGAGATTACTACATGGTTGCATCAGAATCTGGATTGCTCCATGGTTACACCAGTCACTGACATTTGTCTAGCCATCAGGTCTCTCAATTTAATCATAGTCATAGTCATTGCATAGCCATTGATCTTGTGAATGTCATCTTTAGAGGTAATTACAAAAGAACAAATTTACCCATAACATATAGTGTGTAATAGCACTTAACAAATCAATAGCTTGTATCTGTGTTGTGTCGTTGACACTTTTACCAACTTTATTTGATTAAGACTAACATCATTTCATTTGAAATGAGCACAGTCATTAAATATAACATTGGCTGTGGAAAAGAGACACTTGGATATCTCTTCCTTTTAAAATGTTATAAAAGAGGGGTCAATAAACAGGAAACGGTGAAGGAAGAGTCAATATTCCCCAACTGAAATCTTCAGGGAATGCTTCCAAGTATAATGTCAGGCAATTCCACCCTTCTGCTGGTGCAGCTTATTAAAACAGCACTGAAATTGCACAGTAAACCCAACAAGTTAAATAGACAGAGACAAAGAGTATCTTCTGTTTCCCCAAGGATGAAAATCTGCCTACAGCAGTTCCTTAAATGGCTGTGCACACACACTAATGTCCCTGGTAAAACCAAATAGTGATTTTCTACAGAAGGGACATTTCCCCTCAAGAGTAGTTAGTGAGAAGGAAATTCCTTCCAGAAAACATTAGGATTGATGCTAGGAGATATCAAAATATCTGCTTTTATTGATTTAGAAAAATCAATCTTGTAAGTTAGAAAAAAACCTGTTTGGGGGCAGGTCTTATTGGGCTTTTGGGGGGGGGGGGGGTTGGTAATAGCTGCATTTAAGGGATGGTTTTACATAAATATTTATCCTACATGCAAATAATATCAGTTAGGTTAAGCAAAACAGGGAACATATTTCACAAACTGATGCTGTTTCCTTTTTCTTCAGTAGGGAAAAAAGGGAGAGAAAAGCATTTTTAAAATAAGGAAATCTAGAATTTTGAGATTCTAGTAATACTGAAAATATGACAAATGTTACTATAGATAAGCACTAACCCAGTTCTACAGATACCTTCTCAATTCATGTAGAGATGATATTAGATTATAGTTGATCATATGAATAAAAAAATCAGCTGGTATCAAGCCACAGAATAATAATGTGATATCAATTATTATTTTGTGCCTATGAATATTTGCAGTAAATTATCAGTGTGGAAAGAATTCATGAAATTATGTAATTTTACATATTATCTCTTTCCACTCAGGATACTATGTGAAATAAATGTGAAAATGCTATATATTGCTTAGCAATATTGCTATAAAGAATGTCATTGTGTTAATAATAATAATAATAATAATAATAATAATAATAATAATAACAACAACAACAACAACAAATGTATACCCCACCTCCATCTCTCCGAAGGGACTTGGGGTGGCTTACATGGGGCCAAGCCCAATCAACAGTTAAAACATCACATGTACAAAATGCAAAATGCAATAATCAATATAAAAACAACATAAGCAACATTACAACAACAATAAAACAAGCATCAGGAACAACCACCAATAGTATAATTGGAGTCTCATTGTAGGAGGACAGTCTGGTGCAAAACAAGTTAAAGATAGGTCTAATAGGTAAAGTGCATAGGTGATAAAGCAGCAAAAGGATAAAAGCAATTACAGCTAGATAATTAAGACTTTGGATAGAAAAGTGGTAAGGTGCAAGGACAAGACTTAGGTTATACTTAAGGCCAGTTGTCCAAGGAATTGTCTAATCAATTGTTAACCCTAGTTCCCTTAATCAAAAACACGATCCAAAGTTTCATGGACCGACTTACACTACACATCTTGTATTTCTTGCAAATTGTCACATTACCCAAATTAGTAAATTAGCCTCCTTCTGCACCGTGATATAGTCCAGATTATCAAAGAAGATAATCCACATTGAACTGGATTATATGTGTCTACACTGCCATATAACCCAGATTAAGGCAGATAATCTGGATTTTATATGGCAGTGTAGAATGGGCCTAAGTGAATTATTACTTCATGAAATAAAAACCAGAAAAATTCAAATCATTGCGGTAGAAGTGTTGTGCTTTGTTGAAGGCTTTCATGGTTGGAATCACTGGGTTGTTGTAGGTTTTTTTGGGCTATATGGCCATGTTCTAGAGAGAATGCCTCTAGAACATGGCTATATAGCCCAAAAAACCCTACAACAACCCAGTGTTGTGTTGTTGGATAACATAATATTTCCACAGAGCCAGTTAATTTGAATGTAGGAAGCTGATATCTTTGCTCCGTTTTTGATGAATACACTGTTATTTTCATTGACTTGAATAATGGCCCTTAAAACCTAGCTAAATCCTTTTGTTTGGACTTCCTGAACAAAATATTTTGTTAAAGGAGAGGTTTATTAAACAACATGACAAATCATCTATGTAGCTTCAAGTTCTTGTCTGGAATTTTCTATAAACAGAAGGCTTAATGGAGATCACCAGATTGGCTGAAAACATATTGGGGCAGAATAGATTGCTCGAAAATATATCACAAATGACACAAGAGAAATATTCTGCCAATAAAAGCTTCCTCCCCCTTCTCCTGGGATGGCATCAATTTATCTGCTGGGGCCAGTCAGCTCGCTCCGTTCCATTCATCCACAGAACTGAATTGCTTGGAAGAGCCAGAATGCCATATGGCATACCAGAGATCTTGTCTAATAAATCTAGCTAAGCAGGCCTTTCCTTCAAGCTGTTGTGTGAATGTGTGTGTGTGTTTTTAATACAGTCTCTTGGTTGTTTCAAACATCTGGGCCTAACAATGAGGACAGTGCTCATCCTACAAAGATATTCTGGTCCTCTATTTTCTGCATCATTGACTTTGAGTGTTTGAAATGATATTTTGCTACCGCCTCATAGCTATCTTTATGAGACAGCGGAGAAATAAAATGTAAAATGAGACAAAAGGATTGACAAACTGAATGTTTGGGTGGATTGCTTTTTGTCTTTACTGAGGCAATGAAGAGAAAATATTTTGGTCAGAAAAATGGATTTTAAAGGTGACAAATTAAGGTATACATTTTTTTTTAAAAAAAAGAAGCAAAATTGTGCAGGCATTCCACATCATCTTCACAGATACACTTCTGTAAAAATTCTATGAAAACAACTGTTGTTGTATATTACATTATTAAGGGTCTGTATCCACAATCAGTTGGTGGAAAATTATGTCAGATCTATTCTTTTGTAAATAAACTTGCCTCACCATTCTTGTTGAATATGGCAGCCAGGTACAAGATCTCAAATGCTACATGACCAATTTGCATATAATTAAAATAAGACCTGCACATCAAGTAATTGTGAGTATAAAGACTTTATCACACAAATTGTGTTGTTTATGCAAAAAGAAACATACCGTTATTGAAACAATCTATTTTGCCTCTTGGCACAATTGCACAATGCTGGTACTTTGTCAATGCAAGTTCCTGATATCAGTCTTCCTTACAACTTTGATTTCTACGCATGTTTGCCCAGCCCATTCACATTGTGCCTCTCACCCCCACCCCCCACCCCCATTTTTCTGCTACCATGCAAATGCATAATTTTGGTGTTCTTGTGGCAATGCTGGGATAGAAGAAGATGATTCTTGAGCAATGAACAATAGAACAGTGACTATTTGTATTAATTAATAGATTTTTCCAAACTGTAAAAAGAGACAACCCAATCATGACTCAAGCACAATGCAGCTGTGGCATGGTTGTATGGTAAGTCCCACCGACAGACAAATTTATCCTGCCATATCCTGTGTGTGATAGTCCTAAAACTTTCCTTGAATAATTTCACAAGGCTTTCCCTCCTTTTCCCAATGCAACAGACCTTTTCAGCACCAGAACATGTGGCTTCCAAGGTAGTGGCCAGAAAGGTTGAGTAGAAAACACTAAAAAGAGAATTTGACCTTCCAGATCTCCAATGAGTGGCTATAGCACAGACATGGATAAACTTCAGCCCTCCAGGTGTTTTGGACTTCAACTCCCACAATTCCTAACAGCTGATAAGCAGACTGGGATTACTGGGAGTTGAAGTCTAAAACATCTGGAGCACTGAAGTTTGCTCACACCTGCTATAGCATGCATTAATGCCACTGGAGTAGAAAGGTAGGTCCAGTGCTGTTGTAGAAATTCAAGTGGAAGATATTTGCCCAAATCCAATCCTTAAGCCAAATGCGTCCTTGGCACCCTTTCTCTCAGCTTCCCGGGGCTACTAATTTTTAACGAGAATATGTTTTGAAGTTGGAAAGATTTAATGTCTTGGGGAAGGGAAAGCCACTGAGAAAAGAGGTATTCAATGTTTCATTCCACAATGCTTTCTTTCCTCACCCCAAAAAAACCATGCATACAGTGTTGTATCAGAAAGTTAAGTTAATATATATTGTATGGGATCCCAGACTTAATGTAGCAAATCATTACTTGTTTTGGGAGAAAAATGTTTCTCCTCTGAACTCTAGAGTAACAACAACCCATTCCTCCACACTACATAAGTCCTAATATTTTTCCCCTGGGCCAATTTTCAGTAAACTAGTGTTTCTCAAACTGTGTCCCTCCAGGTGTTTTGGACTTCAGCTCCCAGAAATTCCAGCCAGCTTACCAGCTCGTAGAACTTGTGGGAGCTGAAGTCCGAAACATCTGGGGAAGCACAGTTTGAGAAACTCCGCAGAAGACCCATGAATCTTCCAGTGGAGAAATGCATGTCTACACACAAGTTCAGGACTCTTAACCTGATAAAATATTTTATTCAAAATGCTTGTGTGGTTCCTTTAACTCAAAATGTATAAATTGGCAACTTGCAGTAGCAGCTCTTCGGGCTCATGACCCAGTTATTATTCATTATGAATTACTGTTTGTCTCCTTGCTTCACTACTTTGACAGCAGTGGGTATCCCTCCAGCTATTTGAAGAGCTCCTTAAGATCTACGAGTTAAGAGGTGCATGGAGTGGCTTTTATTAACACTGTTACCTATATTTCCCTAGGTCTTCTTCAAATGAATAACCACTTCCAATGAGCTCTCTATCATTTCTCAGGAAAGCTCTTCTTTCCTAGGGTACACAAGTGAGTCAGAGTTTTTTTTTATTTAAAAGGAGAAGATGGACTGCTTGATCTGAATATATACTCTAAAAGGCCGGATTAAAATTGGCCTTGTATAATAGGGTGAGGCAAACTGTCAAAAATCACATTCATCCTTGCTCAAATATATCCATTCTGGTTGGATCATCATGGTAATTTTATTTAGCTCTATCTTCCATCACTTTATTCCAGCCTCTCAGAAGTTCAAAACTAAAGAAACCAGTTTCTTCACCTCTGCAGTTTTGTCTGTCCCTCAGTTTCCTGTTCTGTGTGTTTAGGAATATTTTAGTTATGTTTTCATGTAATACTTCGCCCTGGCTTTGGATTGCCTGTTCTTCATTCTAGTATCATTTTGTATTAGCTATTATCATTTAAATTTAACTGTTGGCCTGCCTAGACAGATAGCCCTGCCTAGACAAATAGCCCTGGTCTTCTAATGTTAGAACACAGATGTTTACTTGATGATGGTGTTACATTTAATTCTAAAAATAAACTCCAGTAATAACTATAGTTTTCCTATGTAATGAATAGAACACACCAAAAACTTTCCTAGAGTATATGATCATATGGAGAACACAAGCTATGTAGGGACTTAGGGATGTAAATCCTTGTTTATATTCTTCTCACAAGGGAGAATGGATAATAAATTACTATTTTTTCCCTCATGGGAAAAACAGAAAATTCTGCAAATGCTTTTCTATGAGTGTCTTTCATTGTTACCAATTTCCAGGAAGAATTGACATTAAAAGGTTTCTTTTGCTTCACCTGTATGTTTTCTGTGCTTTGCTGTCTTTCCAGTTAGATGATCCCATGATTATGTAAAAACGAGAGGACTAATTTTGCATGCAGCTTCTTGTGATAATAGCATCTGTATCCATTCTTCAGGTATGATTCATGGTCAAATATAGAATATGAATGTTGCAAATAGGGTTGAAATTTGCCTGTCCTTTCTCCCAATATGGCTTATTATGCCATTCTCCAGTAAACACCAGATTAAAACTCTGACATCTCCAGTTTTAAAAAGGACCAGGAAGCAATTAATGGGAAAGACCAAAGTCTGTAATCTTGCTCTCTTCTATTATTAGAGAAATAATGATGTAATAACTTCAAGTCATTACTGGAAATTTCTAAGATCATCACAGTTGAATAAAAGTTGTTGCAGAAGACACACTCACTTATGCTGATATACAATGAAAAACTGATATAAATATTTGTAAGAAAGCCGTGCAATGAATAAGAGTAGGGGGTAATGATCTAGCATTTTTCTTTTACCATCAGTATTAAAATGTTCTGTTTTACTCTACATTATTGTGATGGATGGGGAACTAATTAAAAGACTGCAAGGAATAGAAAATGTAATTAGAAGATTTACCCTTGGGTTCTCAATTTTAAAACTGTGTAAAACTTAAGCCAATTATTAAAATGGTTGTGGACAAATCAAAGTGGGAGACAATTAGGCAATTGTCAAAGGCCTACAGGTTTTAAAACAGTTAACAGCCAAGTACTGCAATATACTTGGATTCATGATGAATCAATGATTTAGGCAAAATTAAAGAATCCTCCCAAGGAAAAGGAATTGGATTCTCTCTCTCTTCTAAGGAAGCAAGGATGTGTGGTTTTTTTTCTTTATATTTTCTTGTAACTCTCTCTTTCTTTTTGAAATTCCTAGGTGCTTTACCCAAGGAGGACTTTTAAAAGCAATTGAAAAACTTAAAAGTGCAAGCAATGATTCCCTATATGAAATCTTCAGACCTCAACTAACAGTGAGATGAAATCTCCAGCAGTTAGTAGATTGTGGTTCTCTAAAAAGTGTCAGTTCTTGACAGTTAAATATCTACATGTTTTAAGATGAAATGTATACTTAAACCAGGGTTACCATATTTTGAAAATAAAAAGGAAATGGAAGAAATGGATTACTTCAAACCATGGATCATTATGATGATTCTAATTTTCAATACTGTGTAAGACAGTGGTTCTTAACCTGTGGGCAGTGGACCACCAGTGGACTGCGAGGATGGAAATCTGGTCTGTGAGCCTCCTTCCTCTTCTTTTCTTTTCTTTATTACCACTCCTTTCATACCGTCTGCCTGTTGCTGACCATGGCATATGTTCTGTATCAGAAACTAGAGCTGATGTGGTCTATCCAATGCAATTTACTGAATCAGCACCTCAAATCGAATCTAAAGTTGACTAAAACCTGATTAATAACCATTTTGGTACTAATGTTGGAGAGTGGTCCCTGGTCAAAGTGGTCCTTGGTCAAAGTGGTCCCTGGTCAAAAAAAGGTTGGGAACCACTGGCAAGAGGACCCATTTGACCCAGGGCTTGTCAGTACAGGTCAAATAATGTGTAATCACAATGAATGGACAAATTGCTGTTTTCATGATGCACAACAGCTTCTGATAAGTGTCTTGAGTTTTTTTTTCTTTTAAACCAACTTTGCCTCATTTTTGCAGATGCTTCATATATTCCAGTCTCAAGAATCTGGATCTACTCATGAAAACTGATGGAAAGAAATCTGATGACTTACATGCACAACACACCTCTTGATGGTATTTGGATGAATTTGTATGCAATAATAGCAACAACAAAATGTTTTATGACTATGTGGCTTTTTTTAAGTGAAAAAATGAAATTCATTTGAATGTACTCCAAAATTTGTGAGCTGGTATGATATAGTGGTTTGAGCAACTCTGGATACCACTGTTCAGTTTTGTTTCTATAGGGTGCACTGTTCATTTCAAAAACATGCAAAAATCATCTTACCAGAAATAAATAAGCTCATCCTTCCTTCCCTTAGTCCTCTGTCCAACATGGTGCAGTACACAATGTTCCCATCTCATTTGTCATTATATATGTAATTGCTTGCCTAAAATGCATTCCGTGCATAGCTTTACCCATTTCTGTTGATATCAAGGTATGAAACATTCCAAAGGTTAAAGAGAATGCTTTGCACAAAAACTTTCCTTCTTGCTCCATTCTTTTTCATTCTTTCCATTCGCACATGTGATCCCCTGGGCCTGAGCACAAGATTGAGCAGGAGTTTGGACTTCGTAACTTTGTATAATAGTGTACTAAATTAACTACAGCCTTTAAAAAAATCAAAAGTATGGGTAAGAGGCCTGATAGAAAATTCTAGCAGCAGTTTTAATCTAAAAGGTAGTTATGATTGCCGCTTAGAATCTACAAGGTCTTCTGTTTTCCATCGTATATAACACACATTTAACAGTAGTGAGGTGAGGTTTTTGCTCCTGAGTAAAAAAAAATGCCACACTAAAACCATATGTGCATGAAGGATACTGGGTGAATGAGAAAAATAAAATGGACTCCATACTAACCTGCATTCCAGATGAATAGACTCAATCAAGAAAGACGTGCTCCTGAATCAGCAAGACTTGAGCATTGCAGTTGATTGTGGCATGGAGTTCTCTCATTCATAGGGTCACCATAAGTCATAGTCAACTTGATGGTGGTTGATAACAACAACAAAATCTTTATGCATATATTACTGGAATAACAAAGTTTAAGGTACTATTAATCCATCTGGACATAACAAAATGTCTTTGGAAATTTGCTGTTTGACTATATATTTGTTTTGGAAATAGAAAAATAATAGCTAAGGGGTCATTCTGAAGAGTTTTCATACACAATACAGACTATTGACATTCTGCTCTTGACTGAGTAATCTTTAAAAACCTCTTTTTCTTGTTTCCTGTGTGCATCCATCCAAAATATATGTTGTCAAGGCAGGAAGGCCACAACTACACTGCAATTATAATGCAGATTGAACTGTATTATATGGCAATCTAGATTCTCATTTTCCAGTTCAATGTAGTTCAATTTGCATTATATGAGTCTACACTGATCATACAGTGCAGTTCAAACTGCATTATGTGACAATGTAGATGGGACCTAATTGATGCCATTCATATAGTTCTTTCTTAAATCTGAAGAATTGTGAGTTTGTACCATTGTTATCCATTCTTTTCCCTTTAAAAGTAATGCAAGTTCTCTCCTTATGTTTGCATTTATCTACCGTCACTGAGAATGAATAATATAATAAAACCAATTTAGGATTGCTTCTAAATCAGGCTTTCAACATGCAATTACCCTGCCTGATTCACCAAATTCTTTGGTAATGTTATAAAAATGGAGCTCAAAAATATGAACCCCAGAGTCCATGGCTCCATTGAGATAGACAGTGAGCATGTGTTGACATCTCCTTTAATTCTAAACTAACCTTCTAGGAACTTAACCCTGGAATGTGACCTAACACTTCCCCACACCCCAGACGTCAGATAATAGCCACACATTTAGCATAATCCCTTTATAATATACTAAACAAGTCTCAGGAGACATATAATGGGTCTCTTGGAAGAGCCACAAGGATTGTCAAGGATTGACTGTGTGTGTGTGTGTGTGTGTGTGTATGGAGCCCCCGGTGGCGCAGTGGGTTAAAGCACCGAGCTGCTGAGCTTGTTGATCGAAAGGTCACAGGTTCAATTCCGGGGAGCGGCGTGAGCTTCCGCTGTCAGCCCTAGCTTCTGCCAACCTAGCAGTTCGAAAACATGCAAATGTGAGTAGATCAATAGGTACTGCTCCGGTGGGAAGGTAACGGCGCTCCATGCAGTCATGCCGGCCACATGACCTTGGAGGTGTCTACGGACAACGCTGGCTCTTCGGCTTAGAAATGGAGATGAGCACCACACCCCCGAGTCAGACATGACTGGACTTAATGTCAGGGGACTACCTATATATATATATATATATATATATATATATAGTCAATGACCAGCTCCAAAAAATGAACAAACGTTGGAATAGGAGCATATACATTTAGGTATTACGAAACATTGTCAATAGCAAAGTTAAAACTCAGTATTGAATATGATAGTTATCTGGTTTTATCTTGGAAGTGTTTCCTCATCTATAGTGCTGTGCCAGACTCCTTTATGTGAGTTTTTCATTGTATACGCCAACACCCTGAACAACCTTGCTGGCACCCATTATATTGATCAAAACAGAGACATCAAAACCCATTTCAGTCCATCATCTCTTGACACATGGCATTCCTTTCAACTCACATCATTCCCCTAGATAGATCAATAAATGGACACAAATATTCAAAGTAATCCAATGATAGTTTATTAAATTTCCTGCAACAACTGGAGCCTACCACTGATGGCAATGGATGAAGCTCTTGACCAACCAGGGAGATGATCCTAGTCAGCTAATTTTGGACTAATCAGCAGCTAGTATGGCAGCATGCGCCTCCTTTCAGGCTCAGGCATTCTCAGGTCTCTATAGTGTTGAAATGGAACTTCGGGGATAGGAGTAAAATTGAGCCCATAGTTTCTCGACTGACAACCACATACAGAATTTTTTGCAACAGCAGGAGCTGGGGATTCTTCATCAATTATTACATTCTTGTAGTTTTTATAGGTGGGAGAGAAACAAAAGGTAGATTTGCCACCAACACAAATAATGTGGTATTCCTTTTCCTTGCTAAAACATGGCCCCTCTGCTAATCTGTCATGTAAGAAATAGTCTCATTCCAGAGGAGATGATAGAAAAATTTCTGTGCTTCTGGAAAATAAACTTTAATTTAGAAAAGGAATAGCAATAAGATTGTCTAAAAATATTTCCTCAGCTGTTTTCCTAAAACTTGTTTATTAAGATTATCTTTCTGGTGTTTTGAATAAAAAGCCCTAGTTTTTGTTTGTTTTGAATGATGGGTATGATACAAATGAAATCCATGTTTACTAATCAGATCCTCCTACTCTAGCGGGGCATGGGGCTTTAATATTTAACCCAGCAGGCATCTTCAGCTAACATTGTATAAATACAGACTACTCTGGCAATTCTAGTTTAACAAATAGAATGGTGACAATCCATCAAACTGAACAACAGTGAAAGCAATTCACTTACACAGATTTTGGACACACAAAGCTTCCAGATAAAATTATGTTTGTAAGAGAAAACCTCCATTTTACTTTTTCCTCTAAAAGCTGAAAGTTGTCTAAGCAAATGGAAACATGCATGTCCTGAAAATAAAATTGCGACTTTCTTTTTGTCCAGTTCTAATGACTTTAACACAAGTAATGTTGTTAAAGAAATTGAATAGTTAAAAAAATAAATCTGGATTTGAACAAGATTTCCCTCATAGAAACTATTGTGTGCTACATTTAGAATCACACAGTACAGCCAGAAAAAAATCAGGTCAGATCTACACTAGCTAAATTATTAAGTTTAGCTCTGCATTGTCGTACAGCTTTGTTTCCTTTCTTCCGCAACCCTCTCTCCAACCCCACTAGTATTCAAATTTGTACGTATCAGATATTTGTGCCAAATTAGTCCACATCCACAGTTGTTTGGGTTGGCAGTGCTCTCCAGAGGTAGATGAACTACATCTCCCCAAATCACTGTCAATTCCTCCCAAATCCCTCCAGTATTTTATATTAGTCATGGGAGTTCTGTGTGGGAAGTTTGGCCCAATTCCAATATTGGTGGAGTCAAAGGGGCGCTTTGATTGTGGGTGAACTATAAATACTATAAATCCCAGCAACTGCTTACTTAGGCAATCCCTCGTAGCCTGATGATGATGGTCCTCCAAGTGTGGTGTCTTGGCGAAGGGTTCATAGGTAGCTATGGAGCCCTATTCTTGATCTGCATGTTCTCCTGCAGTGAGGACATCGGTTTCAGGGAGGAAGGTGGTCCCAGTCAGGGTTGGCTTGATGCTCCTTCTTCTTGGCATATTTCTCCCTTTTGCCCTCAATACACGCCTCTTTGAATTCCAGAGCAACTCCAAAAGGCAAGGTCAAAGCCCACCAAACCCTTCCAGTATTTTTGGTTGGTCGTGGGAGTTCTGTGTGCCAAGTTTGGTTCCATCATTGGTGGAGTTCAGAATGCACTTTGATTTTAGGTTAACTATAAATCCCAGCAACTACAAATGACAAAATCAATGCCCCTCAACCACACATTTCACGCACAGACTTTGTGGAATTAAAATGAAGGGACTACATACTTTGAACAAAACACATACTGTTTCATTGAGAGAAATGTGAATTACCTGATTCCTCTAAAATTGGATGTACAGTGTCTAAAGAGGGACATGCCAAAATTGAGAATGTTAAGATAATTTAAAATGTAAACAATCTCAATAATATATAAACTCTATATATTCCTAAATTGGGGCTGCTCATTGCCATGGCACATTGTCAAGAAACAAGTGTATTGGGGGCATCCATCCTCCTCCTCCTAGTACCTCCTGCAAATCTGGAGAAGCCACTCCAATGTTTCCTGCCTCATTCTCTGACTTCTCGTGGCTGAGATCCCTGAAAGAACTTGGCTTAGAGCCAGCAAAGACAAGCAAAGGGACTCCTAAAGCTGTGGCTACCCTCCCCATGCAAGCACATTAAATGGAGCCTGAGTCAATAGAGTAAAAGGACTTGGGAGAGCAAGATGTTGGGTGAATCCAGGAGAAAGGTCTGGGGAGCAGCCATATACCATCTATTATGTTGTTTAAGGCTGACAAGAACTGAAGTTGAAACATCTAGAAAGTCACAGTTTTTCCAGTCCCATCATAAAACTTTCAGGATGAGAAGAGTAATAAGTTGTGATGGGAGAATGGTAGAGATAAACATGTGCAGTTAGAGATAAGGAAGACATTGAATGCAAAACAAAAAGGCACAACATCCATAACTTTGTTATATAATTTCCATTATATTATTTAAATTTAAATCCTATATTAAGTATAAGTGCTTAATATACTGAGATCATATGTAATTTTAACTGATGAAAAAATGGAATAACAAAACCCAGCACATTAAGTTGAGCAGGTTTGATTTGAAACCTGCTGAAGTTGGAAGTTGGAATTGAATGTAGTAATGAACAAGAGAAGGAAGCAATCTGATGTGAGACCAGGTGTTTAGCCTAGATTACCTTCTGGGACACAAGAGCTATAGGAACTGCTCCAGAACTCTACCTTTCTCCAAAAATTCAACAAGGTGTATACTGAACTCCAAATTCCCCCCTTTCCCCAAAAATGTAATAAATACATAAACATAAAATATATAAAGTGCTAATTATACTTTTATGAATTATTTAAAGTGCCTCTTTGCATGGTTTACAATATTCTCCCTTCTCAGTGAAAATTTACTTTTAAAAGCACTGGATCCAACAAAATAGGGGAAAGCTTAAACATCATAGTCGCTTTGCATTTCAGGTTGTTGTTGATGGCAGAGGAGTTAGGTCAGTGAGGGGAGAAAAAGGCTCATAATCCCCAGTACAAACAGCTTTCAAAAACAGGAACTAAATGCTTGTTGTTGAAGTTGGCTGTGGCAGGAAGTTACTGTAGTGACATAAGAAGGAGGGTGCTAAATTATAGGAGAGGGATATGTGTTTAGTAGTAATACATCCTGAATTTGTTGCAAAGAGGAGAAATGGTCGGTGTGTTGGTGAAGATACTGTGAGAAGTAGCTAATATAATAAAATATGCATGGGACATAAGCAAAGAGGGAGGAGAGATGTTGATAATATAAAGAAAAGAATAAGTAGGAAAACTGTGTAGTGGCTGAATGCAGAAGACAAAGAATAGATGGAAACAAATGCAATGCATATTTGGGAGATGATTGTGAGCAGTGAGAGAGGTATATGAAAGAGAAGAGTTGAGAAGAATAAATGAGGATCAAGCAACAATGTGCTCCCCTTTGGGTTAAGGAAAAAAAATCCCCCGACAGATAAAATGAAATATGAAAACAAAGCAAGTTTGTAGCTTGGGTGTGATTCTGGATTCATCGCTGAACCTGGAACCCCAGGTGACAAGGAGAGCATTTGCACAGTTAAAACTTATGCACCAACTGTGCCCGTACCTTGGGAAGTCTGACTTGGCCACGTTCTGATTACATCCTGTATAGACTACTGCAACACGCTCTATGTGGGGTTGCCTTTGAAGACTGTCCGGAGGCTTCAAATGGTCCAATGAACAGCAGCCAGATTACTTACAGGAGTAGCGCTCAGAGAGCATACAACTCCTCTGTTGTGCCAGCTCCACTGGCTGCCAGTCAGCTACCAGGCACAATTCAAAGTGCTGGCTTTAGCCTATAAAGCCCTAAACAGTTCTGGCCCAACTTACCTGTCTGAATGAATCTTATGAACCTGCTAGGACTTAAGATCATCTGGGGAGGCCCTGCTCTCAATCCTGCCTGTGTCACAAATACATTTGGCGGGGATGAGAGACAGGGCCTTCTCAATGTTGGCCCCTCGGCTATGGAATGCCCTTCCTAGGGAAATTAGATCGCCCTCCCCTTAACATTCCAGAATAGAGTCAAGACCTGGCTGTTCAAGCAAGCATTTGAAAATGAAATGTAAAAGACATAGGAACTTGGAATGACTGGACAGCAAGATGGATAATGTTTTTCATTAGGAGACTCAAATAGCTTATGTTTTTATTACTTTTGTTTGTTTTATACTATGTATTAATGCTTTAAATGTTTTATGATGTTCCTGGGCATTGAATTGTTGCCTCTGTAAACCGCCCTAAGTTGCCTGAGGGCTGAGAAGGGCGGTATACAAATAAAGCAAGTAAATAAATAACTAACTAAAAGAAACCCAACAAAATGGAGTCGTAAATGAAAGGGAGGGAGGGAAGAAGAAATTGATTAATAGGGAATATAGGTTTTAGATCTTTGTTATATTCTTTTAGAGGTTAATAATAATTTTATTGGAACTGAACAGTGATTGATTAACTGGATGTCACTCATAGCTTCTCAAAAGTAGCTCAAGACAAACATTCCAAGAAGAAGACAGAAAAAATATAAAGGTGCAAGGACTTATATAAAACAAATAGGCTATCATTTGCTCTCTTCTCTTCATACACCTTTAGAACACATACAACAAAATGTGAGAATAGAATAGGATAGTAAAAGAAAAGACAATGGGATCAGAGTTAGAATAGCAAAACACACATGAGTGGAAAAGAGTAGTTCATGTTGGAAGGCTGTAGTCATACATCGACTATTATGTATTCTGAAAATATATCAATTTTTAATCTTAAACTTAACATCAGTGAAAATATTTGAATCTAAAATAATAACTTGTCGAATGTCTGATAATTCAGGTTAAAGAAAAATGAAGGCAGAAGTTGAACATCTGTGCAACAATTCCAATTGTTTAAGAATAACAAAGAAGCTTTATTGTACAAATACTATCAGAAGTTACTTTTGGTACAATGCACTGCTAGTAACCTCCTCAGGATAGAGCTGAAAGAAAAGTGATCAGGAGGAAACGGGAAAGCATGCTTTGGAGTTCACAGATGGGGAAAAGGGAGTTAAGAAGGGAAGGAAAATGTCCATATCGCCCTAACCATCTATTTTCTTTTTGCAAAGTATTACTCTGTTAAGAAAAAACATGGAAAATGGTGGGATGTCAAGGCTGATGGAGACAAATATGTGAATGGAAAGGTAAATTCCCCAACAACAGAGGTTTGAGTAATGTTGACTATCTTCAGTACATTACTGAAAAATTCTGATACAGAAGAGAGACAAACAAAACAATACATGTTGTTTTGAATTTTTTTTTTCTCAGTACAATCTGCATCCACAGAGTCCAATATTTTCTCACTTCATATCACAACTTCATAGAACTAGGAAATCTGTTCTCCATTAACCTAGGATGATCTAGGTTGTTTTCATCTCAGCAATAGTACTATGATACTCTTATTTTCTCCCTTGACTGCTGGTTAAAGACACTCACTCCCTCATACAGTTCGTAATGCATTATATCAAGCACTCTCACAGCCTCACAAGCTAGTCCCATGAAAGCATGTGAAAGCTGAGCTATGCTGTTTGCTGTGTAATGTAGTGCTGGGAAAGCATCCAAGATTGTGAGAATTCTTTTATGATCAGCACTTCAGAACTGGACAGATAACAGGTTAGATTTCATAGCATCAACTGGGCTTTTCTATAAGGGCTAATGCTTGGAGTAGCGGGAAAGGAAGTGGTACCAAAGGAGTCAGAATCCTTAGAGAAAAGAACTGCAGATTGTTCTGTTTATCAATCTGTCTCTTGATTTTGTTCATTACTGTTCTTTTTCCCAAATGGCCTCTGAGTTCTGGTAGGCTTTGCTGTGATAACGATTTTTGGCTTATGCATGTAAGTGAATGTTTTGCAGACAAAGCCACATTGCAGAACAGCTTTGCCTGTGATCCTCTGCCCCAGCAACCTAGAGACAATAGTTTAAGAGTATCATATTACTAACTCACCATCAGATCTCCCTTCTGCTGCCACCAAAAAGATGTTACTGGGTTCACTGCTTTTCTCACACAGAAATCTGAACTGTATTTGAAAAGAGGCAGTCAGGCAATTTGTCTCCAGAGGAGGAACGGATTGCAAAAACAGTTCAGAAAGGGGAAACTCTGGGAATGATTGAAGATGAACAGGGCTGGCCATCAGAAATAATGCTAGAAATTGCTTTCTGGTGCTGCTTATATTGCACCATTGCAAAACATAAAGTTTGGCATGATGAGTGTTGGTGAATAAATGTGACAGCTTCAAGAAGGAGCCATTTATGGATGCTGCAAACAGCTGGCAAGTATATTACTGTAGCAAAAAATCCCCCCTGATCAACTTGCAAGACTGATAGGCTGTATAGAAAGTGCCTAGATGTTAAACACAAGGCCATTATTTAACCAGAAAGCAATGGTGCAAATAGAGAGCATTATTGTTTTCAAAAATTCACACAGTATAGAATTACTCTTTAAGATAATGTTCTGGTGAAATCATTAGCTCTATGCATGTGACTCAGTATAAACTACAGAAGAATAAATAATCCAGCTTTACTTTCACTCATTGTTGTAATTAATTCCCATCAATTCAGCTTATGACGATCCTATGACTTTGACTTATGGCGATCCGATGAATGAGAGACTCCAAACCACCCTGTTTATCAACAACCCTGCTTAAATCTTATACATTTTCACCTTCATTCATTAAAAAAAATGTACTTTGGATACTTCAAATTTAGGAAGAAATTTAAGGGTTTTTAAAACTGCAGAGTGCAATAATGAAACAAATGAATTGTCACCAGTTTGCACAAGACATACTTGTCACCAGTCTGCAGGTATAGCTGGATGATTTATCCTTCTGTAGTTTATACTGAGTCACACAATATGATTAAATAATAAACACAGAACAGCTTTGACGATGCAAATGGATAAGGAGTCGGACTGGTAAACATTAATTATTATAGTTTCAATTGTTTTTATATGGATTTTTATTATGTGATATTAAATGTTTTTAATTGATATGTATGTATATATGTTTATAGCATCTAATTGTCAATCTGTATGCCACCCTAAGTCGCCTTCGGGCTAAAAGGAGAAGGATAAAAATGCTGTAAATAAATAAATAGCTATCCTTAGTATAGATAAGACCATTCCTGCAATAAAGCTATAGATTTAGAGCCTCACACAAACTCAGGTAGGAAATCAAAGTCAGGCTTACATGAGCCACAACAAATTCCTCTAACTAGATAAGTGGTGTGTTTGTACTTACCCCCCTCTCCCCACTCACATGCCATTATTTTTTAGAAAACTTTAAATGGTTTCTGACAGATGTATGAAAAAATGTGATAAGTACAGAAAACACATAAAAATGAAATGAACATGTTTTTTGCCCAGTTTCACCCTGTTCCAATCAGAACAAGGTGTTAAGGAGAGTCTCTTTTGAATACCAGCCCTGGGTTTACTTTCAGACTTCATATACTACACAGTAGGCCTGGGTAACAACGCAAAAATTTGTTTCTAAAATCGATTTGTAATTGGGGGGTTTTTTTTGTTTCGATATTTAAAATAATTACAAAATTTTCCAAAAAAAAAGTTCGGTATTTACGAAATTTCGTAAATATTTACAAAACATTTTGTAAAGATGGCGCCCTTTTTTTCCAATATTTTTTAAATATTTTTTAAATTTAATTATTAATTTAGTAGAATAGGGAGGAGAAATTAAAATTATTATTAAGGAGGGAAGGCAGGCACTCACTCTGGCGGGCCCTCTCGCTCGCTGCTCGCTCGCCGCTCGCTCGCCCCTCTCGCTCACCGCTCGCTCGCCCCTCTCGCTCGCCATAGATGCAGGCGAAAAGTCAGGAGAAAATGCCTCTAGGCCATGGCCATATAGCCTGAAAAAACCTACAACAACCCAATCAGGGACATCTAATCACCTCTCAACAAAAGATTGCTCCAGGCACTGCCAAGCCATCAAATGCTAATCAAGGTGGTCAGTTGAAACATTCACACATCGCTCCAGCAGACAAGAGTCCTTTGTCCCACCCTGGTCATTATTCCACATAAATATAAACCCTTTTTCCTACTTCCAACAGACCTCACTACCTCTGAGGATGCTTGCCATAGATGCAGGCAAAACGTCAGGAGAGAATGCCTCGCTCGCCCCTCTCACTCGCCGCTCGCTCGCCACTCGCTCGCCCCTCTCGCTCACCGCTCGCTCGCCCCTCTCGCTCACCATAGATGCAGGCGAAAAGTCAGGAGAAAATGCCTCTAGGCCATGGCCATATAGCCTGAAAAAACCTACAACAACCCAATCAGGGACATCTAATCACCTCTCAACAAAAGATTGCTCCAGGCACTGCCAAGCCATCAAATGCTAATCAAGGTGGTCAGTTGAAACATTCACACCTCGCTCCAGCAGACAAGAGTCCTTTGTCCCACCCTGGTCATTATTCCACATAAATATAAACCCTTTTTCCTACTTCCAACAGACCTCACTACCTCTGAGGATGCTTGCCATAGATGCAGGCAAAACGTCAGGAGAGAATGCCTCGCTCGCCCCTCTCGCTCGCCGCTCGCTCGCCCCTCTCGCTCACCGCTCGCCCGCCCCTCTCGCTCGCCCTCTCGCTCGCTTGCTCAGCCGGCGCCGAGAGAGGAGAGCTCCCAGCAAGCATCGGCAGGCGGCCATCTTATGTATTTCCGAAATGGATGGAAATACAAAATTTTTTGGCGCCTGCCGTTTCGATATTTAAAAACACTTCCAGGTTAAAAAAAAAGTTTTGTAATCGTTTCGTAATTCAAAAATTAACGAATTTTTTAACGAATTACGAATTAACGAAACGAATTGACCAGCCCTACTACACAGCCATCCCTCAATAATTGTAGTTTGAACTTTTGCAGATTTGATTAATCATTGATTTCATTAAAACTGCTCTGTCTAGAAATATCTCAGCCCTCCAGTGTGACTCTATGGTCAACTCCATCTCTCTGTGCTGGAGAACCTAGAGATTTCTAAAGAGGACATCTCTTGAGAAATCTATAACTCTTCCAATGCAATTAAATGATGAGATTCTAGTAGAAGTTGAATATACAGTCATACTGGAAAATGGAGAAATTCTTAGAAATATGTTCTCTCCATTTTTTAAAAAAATCATTTTGTGGTTTTTCACTTTTATTTATTTATTTATTTGGGGTTCTTGTACCCCGCCCTTCTCACCCCGGAGGGGACCCAGGGCGGCTTACAGCTGCAAGGCGCACTTAGACGCCTGCCACACAAAACAATCATCACGAAAGTACAACAATACAAGTTCCCACAATTCAGCCATTATCCCAATAAAATCAATAAAATGATAAAATCAATAAAACAATACAAACCTAGTTCTTCCTCCTACCCATCAGTGTACACTAACTCAAAGATCTGTTTTTGATTCCACTTCGACAATCCTGCTGATCTTACACATCTGATTGTCTTATTTAGTTGTCTTATTTAATTGCCTGGTTGCCCAAAGGCCTGGTTCCACAACCATGTCTTCACCCTCCTCCTGAAGGAGAGGAGGGTTGGTGATGTTCTGATTTCCCCCGGGAGTGAGTTCCACAGGTGGGGGGCCACCACTGAGAAGGCCCTCCTTCTCGTCCCCACCAGCCTCACTTGTGAGAGTGGTGGAGTCGAGAGCAGGGCCTCCCCAGATGATCTCAAACTCCGAGGTGGGACGTAAAGGGAGATACGTTCGGACAGATACACTGGACCAGAACCGTATAGGGTTTTGTAGGTTAAAACCAGCACCTTGAATTGTGCTCGGAATTGAACCGGCAGCCAGTGGAGCTGGCATAACAGGGGGGTGGTATGCTCCCTGTATGTCGCTCCAGTGAGCAATCTGGCTGCCGCTCGCTGGACTAGTTGGAGTTTCCGAACAGTCTTCAAGGGCAACCCCACGTAGAGCGCGTTGCAGTAGTCTATTCGGGATGTAACAAGAGCGTGGACCACCGTGGCCAGATCAGACTTCCCAAGGTACGGGCGCAACTGGTGCACAAGTTTTAATTGCGCAAAAGCTCTCCCGGCCACCGCCGAGACCTGGGGTTCCAGGCTCAGCGGCGAGTCCAGGATCACTCCCAAGCTGCGAACCTGCGTCTTCAGGGGGAGTGTAACCCCATCCAGCACAGGCTGTAACCCTATACCCTGTTCGGCCTTACGACTGGGGGTTTTGTGCCCCTACCTGTCCCAGCAAATGTGAAGGGGTGACTGACTAAATTACTAATGGAGGAGCAGAGACTGATGGAAAATAGCTAGTTTAAGACACCCTAGTGAACTATAGGCTACAAACATAGTTCATGCTTTTAGTTACCAAACTACAATTGAGGGTTATACAATTGACAATAATAATATACAGGGTGAGGCAGCATAACTTCAACCATTCAGTCGGTTGAAGACGTAGCAGAGCGCTAGTGTTCTCGTTCAAGAGGCGGAAGTATAAAGTTTTGTCCTGACACAGTTCAGTCGCCATCATGCATTGGAACAGTGAGGAGCGTGCTTTTTCTGTTGAGGCCTACTTTTCGAGCAGATTTGGGGTGGCCGGCCCACTCTCCAGATTTGGCCCCTTGTGATTTTTTTCTATTGGGTTTTTTGAAATCCCATGTTTATCCGAACCGTACAAGGACCCAACAAGATTTGAAGACCAACATCCAGCACGAAACTGCCAATATAATGGCTGCTATGCTGGCAAGAGTCACGACAAATGGCAGAAATCGGTTTACTCAGTGTATGGAGAATGGGGGACATCACCTATTTGATCTTCAAAACTACGTAAAACAAAACTTTAGGTATGCGCCTACATTATAAAAAAATAAAAAATTCTGATTCATACAATGCGTTTTATTAAGTTTTGAAAAAAGGAAGTTATGCTGCCTCACCCTGTATTTTATAATGATTTATTATTTGTCGTGTCAGGTGCGACCTGAGAAATGCAAGTCGCTTCTGGTGTGAGAGAATTGGCCACCTGCAAGGACGTTGCCCAGGAGACGCCCGGATGATTTGATGTTTTTATCATCCTTGTGGGAGGCTTCTCTCATGCCCCCCTTGCATGAGGAGCTGGAGCTGATAGAGGGAGCTCATCTGCCTCTCCCCGGATTCGAACCTGCGACCTGTCGGTCTTCAGTCCTGCCGGCACAGGGCTTTAACCCACTGCGCCACCGGGGGCTCCTTACTTTATAATGATAATAAATGATAATAATTTAATGTGTTTCTTGCCTTCTTTCCCCTTCTTTTCTTCTATTTGAATGGTAGTTCATTTTTAAAAAAATATATGCAGCCCAATGCATTTATAATGTGCCATTTGAATGTGGTTCAAACAAATGAAATCAACATTAACATAGATGCGGTATCCTAAGTCCAGTACAATTCATGTTTGTTCCATGCTAAGTGACTTCCCTTTTGATTTCGCTCACATTTCTCAAGAGGTTGTCACAATTTCTAGATCCTGAAAATGTGTGTCAACCTACAGGTCCTTAAAATTAGGAGTTGTTGATTTTCTTGAAAGATCTTCTCACCTCCGCCACAGTTAATGTCCCTTGTTAAACAGAGAATCACATCAATGAACTTTATAAACCTAACTCTGAAAATTTTTCATTTAACCTTTCTGCTGTTCTTCTGGTAAAAAGGACCATTTCAAGATTGCAATTCAATATCAATCAGATAGGAGAAAATGCTTACTTGTTCTTTCAAGATGTAATTCCATTAGTAGAGTTCATAGAAGGAAAATGACTACCAGAGGACTGAGATTGCCCTGAAAGTTACTATTAGAGATGATGGAAAATATGTGAGCCTGTATGTTATCTTGGACAATAATGAGAAAAAATAGATTCTTATGAAGGGGTTACTGCTGATCCAACCAGCTATTTGGGGAATGGAAAATACTGTATTTCCAGGTACTACTTCATTCTCTCGATACTAATTCTGGGACCAGATAACTAAAAATACTTTCCTCCCTCAATGGTCAGTCAAGTTTTGGTATCATCTAAGAGTAAGGATACAAGAGAAGAAATAACATGAGGTGATCATGTTGTAAAGGTGAGAAATTTATGTGCTTGCTGAAATATCTGGGTGAGTGACAGATGGCGTCTGAACTGTTTCAGGACAAAACTTTATACTTTATCAGTGCTCTCTCTCTCTCTCTCTCTCTCTCTCTCTCTATATATATATATATATATATATATAATAGAAAATTGTTTTAATTCATTCTTTACAAGGGGGTTAATTTTTTGCTAACATTAGCTATGCTACCTACATTTATTTGTTTGTTCACTTGCTTATCAGTTATATTCAAAATAGCTAACAATGTTTAAAGAATGTACAATTTAAAACAAATAAACATTAAAATAGAATTAAACATAGAAGTATTAAAATAAATAGTTTAAATCATGAAAATCATTGAAATCAATTAAAATACATAAATACCAAACAGCACCCTTTGTCTCAGTCTTTAAAAACTCTTCTTTAATAGTCTGCTGGAAAAGAAAAGTTTTAGCTACCAACAGAAGGACAAGAAGGAGGGGGCATTTTGCTCTTTCTTGGAAAAGAGTTCCAGAGTCAAGGGGTAGCCACTGAGAAGGCCCTCTTTGGCCTTCCCACCAACCAAACTTATGATGGAGGTGAAAGTGAGTGAAGGGCCTCTTCTGAGGATGTCAGGCTCCAAGCAGGTTTGTACTGGGAGATGTGGTCTTGCTAAATATCTTGGACCAGAGCCATATAGAGCTTTATAGATCATGACCAGCACATTGAATTGTGCCCATACATTGGCAGCCAGTTGAGTTCTTAAAAAAAGAGGTTGTGTACTTCTTGTGGCTGCAACTCTTTGGAGCAGATAAAGTTTCAAAACACTCTTAAAGGTAACCCTGTAGGGTGCCTGTTACAATAATCCAAATGGGATATAAATAGGTTGTGTACCACCGTGGCCAGATTTGGTTTCTTAAGGGACAGGTGCAGTTGGTACGCAAGTTTTAAATATGATAAGGCCATCACAGAAAGCTGGGACTCCAGATTCAATGTCAAATCCAGGAATATCCCCAAACTGTCTTCAGAAGCATGACCCCATTCAACATAGACTGAATCCCTATTCCCTGATCTGCCTTCCAACTATCCAGGATCACCTCTGTCTTGTCTGGGTTAAGTTTAAATTTGTTCCCCCCTGCCCCATCTCTTATTACTGATGACAGACACTGATTTAGGACCAGGATAGTTTGGCTTTGGGTGCAAAGAAGTAATAGAGCTGGGTATCACCTGCATATAGATCGTACCACACCTCTAAACCTTTGCATGCTATCTTCCAATGGTTGGTGCGTATGTCAATAAACACTGGAGACAAAATAGAGCCTTGAGGAACTCCAGAGGCCAATAGCCAGAGGTTGAATAGGAGTTCCCTAGCACCACCTTCTGAATTCAATTCTCCAGGAAAGAATGAAGCCATGGAAACCTGCAGAGTAACTTTGGGCAAGACATACTCTCTCAGCCTCGGAAGAAGGCAAAGCAAGCTCTCTTTGAAAATATCTTGCTCAAAAAGTTTGAAACTAGTTGAAGGTAAAGAGTATAAGTGTTTCAAGAGAAACCATTCCCACCGGAGTGGAAATCATCTATCAGACAGATGGTAACCTATTTAGCCTCAGCAGACTGAAAGACAAAACCAAGGTTACAGCAACATCTATTATAGAACTCCAGTATGCTGATGACAATGTCATCTGTGCACATTCAGAAAAAGACTTACAAGCTACTCCAAACACCTTTTCAGAAGCATACGAGCAGCTCGGCTTGTCATTAAACATCGAGAACACCAAAGTGCTGTTCCAGCAGTCACCAGCCATTCCCTCTCCAATGTCAGAAATACAGCTTAATGGTGTAACATTAGAAAATGTTGACAATTTCCGCTACCTTGGCAGCCACCTCTCCACAAAAGCCAACATTGATACTGAAATTCAACACCGCCTGAGCTCTGCGAGTGTAGCATTTTTCCTAATGAAGCAGAGAATGTTTGAGGACCGGGACATCCATAGGGATACCAAGGTGCTTGTTTATAAAGCTATTGTCCTCCCAGCCATGTTATACGCTTGTGAGACGTGGACAATCTACAGATGTCATGTGCAATTCCTGGAATGTGCTGCCTCCGGGAAACCCTGCAGATCTCTTGGGAAGACAAGCGGATAAATGTCAGCATGCTGAAAGAAGCAAAGACCACCAGCATTGAAGTGATGGTCCTCCGCTGGACCGGCCACATCAACTCCGCTGGACCGGCCACGTTGTCCGGATGCCTGACCACCATCTCCCAAAGTAGTTGCTCTATTCCAAACTCAAGAATGGAAAATGAAATGTTTGAGGACAGGAAAAGAGATTTAAAGATGGGCTCAAAGCCAACCTTAAAAACTCTGGCATAGACACTGAGAATTGGGAAGCCCTGGCCCTTGAGCGCTCCAGCTGGAGGTCAGCTGTGACCAGCAGTGCTGTAGAATTTGAAGAGGCATGAATGGGGGGAGAAAGAGAGAAATGTGCCAAGAGGAAGGAGTGTCAAGCCAACCCTGACTGGGACCTCCTTCCACCTGGAAACCAATGCCCTCACTGTGGGAGAAGATGTAGATCAAGAATAGGGCTCCACGGTCACCCTCAGACCCACCACCAGAACACCGACCTTGGAGGACCATCGTCCTCAGACTATGAGGGATCGCCTAAGTAAGTAAGTAAGTCTTGGCATGTGAATAGCATTAAATATACATAATGTCTGTTTGTTAGTAGATGTCTAGCCTAAACCTCACTGCTAGTCTCAATTCAAGTAGACTCATTGAATCAATAGGAATCTGAAAATGTATTTGTATGCATTTCATTGTATCAATGGACTAACTTTAGATGGAACTTAGAACAGAGTTTAGGCCAAACCTTACTAACAATTGAACTCTTGTTCAGAAGTCACAAATCCACGAATCCTTGTTAAAGCTGAATACAGTGTTAGTTTTCACAAAATCTGAAAGGAGGGTGGATAAGATATCTTTGGTTGAAAGAGCAGCAAAAGGGATAAAGTAATTATATCCCTCCACAGCGCTTTCCAACTTTCAGTTGCATTGGAAATGATTTCAGATTTGGCACAGTTGTAATTGATCATGAATGCCAAAGTTCATATTGTTCATTCATCACGTCTGGTTTGTAAAGGCTGGTTTATAATGGCAGTAACTGTGTTTTTAAATAACAGCTTCATTGAATGCACTATATTTATTGCTATATAAAGATTCACCGAGAAGACTTGCAATTTCATAATAGAGTGTCCTCGAACATTCAGAGACAGACTATCCATATGGGACCTATGGCTATCACATCATATGATGTATTTGTAAAAAGTGCTCCCATTAGTCATAAAACATCATCACTTCTACAACCCCTGACTAATACTTCATAATGGAAACCAAGCTGGAACCTGAAGGGGATAAGACAATGTTCTGTGGTGATTCACTCAGTCATGATTTATGTTAACTGAATCTTTGCTTCCAGATTCTTGCATGTGATCTTTAGAATTTTTTTTCTTTTCTTCTTTTTGCCTCTACTAGCTTGTAGGGACAATTTTTTTAAAAAAAATTGACAGATCAAATACAGAACTCAATGTTTGTCTGTTCTATGGAATTTTAATTCTGTACTGTCAGAACCATTAATAGTTGAACCTGATGTAAATATATGTTGATCTCATATATCATTGGGAAAAGCTTTATATTTTAGAAGGCAAACCTTTAAACTATGAATACAAGGCAAAACAAGCATTAATGTTGAATGAGAACCCTTTGGGACTCCCCATAATTTTCACTTATGTTTACAAAAATGTATGCCAACTTGCTCACTTGTGGTAATTTCAATCCTTCAATAGTGAAGATTAATTGAAGTTTGTATTGACTAAACTAAACATCTCATTTATCATAGGACAGATAAAGGGCCCTCAGGTGACTAAAATCCATAACAGTCCTGAAATATTTGTTCTCTGTGCCTTTGAAAATGTTCATTTGCAGCTGTTTGTGCTTGTTTGCTTAGTTGTTAAGCAGTTTTCCTTGAAATTATTGAAATAGACTTTCTCCCACTTAGAGTTTGTTTTAATGTGAATTTCTTTTCATCCCATTTATAAAAGTAATTTGAATGTTTTAATAACATTATGTAACACAATTTTTGTTCCTGCTTTATAAATGTCACTTACTAATTGGGTCTATCATAAAAACATGAAAAAACTTTATTAAACTTTGTTTTTGCGGGACATCATGCAGCACATTTTTCTATAGTTTTTCAATGTATATCTCATAGTCTCAACCAATTTAACATAATTTATGGTAGCCACAAAAACATAGTTTCTAAAGTATAACAACTACTTTCAAAGTAAGAACCACACAATTAATCAGGAATAACACTTCTAAACCAGGAACAGATTTTTTTTTCAAAATTTTGTTACATAGTGCAACCTATCCAATGCTAATATTTTATGCAACAAAACAAAAAGTATCGAAATTTAGCTATTCAAATCACATTTTTATTAGATTTGTTCAAAGACAAACAAGTATTTCAAGGCTGAAAGGAAAATCACTCAGCTTCACATGCAAGAAAAATGTCATTTCACTTTTCTTATTTCTGTGCTAGTCATTTGGTTATGCTTTTTATATCTGTTGTAGTAATAGAACTACATTTTAAAATAAGGTTTAATACTAGTACTCTTAGAATTAGTATGCTTTTATGTTGATTACGTCTCTCTTTCACACACACAAACACATATATATTATTTATTTTAATTGCAATGGTCTATGGCTCAATACAATTTGACTTGGCTTGACCTAACTTTATTTGACTTTACAGTTTTTCATTCCAATATGTGAGGACAAGACAAGCATGGACTTATAACCCTAACTAGAAACAGAATATAGTCAGTCCTCTATAGGCATGGATTCTGCTACCCTAGATTCCAGCACCTATGGATCAAATTTCTTTTAAAAAGTATAAAAAAGTAAACTTTGATATCGACCTTTTTATGTAAGGACAGAATTTTCCTAATGCCATTGTATATCATAGAGCTTGAGCATTTATGTATTACAGTATCCATGGGCAGAAATGGAAAATTTTCAGGAACATATGACTTGTCTATGGCACAGAGGAACTATACACTGATCACAAACCATGTGGCCAATCTGAACCCTCAGTGTAGGAACATAAGTGATGGCAAGCCAACTGACTATATGGGATAAGAGAAGACCAAAGATTAAAAAATAAATGCAGATAAGTATTATAACAGTTATGAATCAGATGCATAAAATGCATACATTTTAAATTCTAAGGAAAGTAACATTGAATGAGAAACTACATTCTTCACTAGTACCATTCACTTTGACATGTGTACACACATATTATATTTAAGTTATGCCTAAGCATGTTGAGAAGTAGGAACAATATGTAAGCCCAATATATCAGGAACCCTGTAATGATGTCACATCAACTTACATACTACATTTGGCTAACTAATTATGTCATTTACAGCAAAAAAAAAAATCCACTATTATAAATCTGAGCGAAAAAGTTGGGGCACCTGGGATAATGATCCAAGGTATTTGGAACTGAGAGTTTCACTGTGTGTTATGCAATGTGAAAAGATTTTGCCCCATAGTTCTATGCATGACAGATAAGGCTGAATGTATATTACAGGATGTGTGTATGTGTGTGTCTATGACAGAATGTTTTAAATATCTTCCACCCCATTCAAGCTCTTCCTAATAAATGATGCTAAGTTTATTGCAAACCCATTAAGATAACAAAATATATTTCTATAACTTAGATAAGTTTCTGTAGAGTAGCCCCCAAGAATACAGATGTCAACTTTGTTCTGTATCACACATCTATAAATAAGCTTTTTGGTATCATTTCTCTTAAAGGCTTTTTTCACACACACACAAAACTAAACCTCATCATTACTTCAAAGTGATGTTCTACACTTACAGACTGAGCTGGTGAGAAAGATCTGCATCATAGAAAGGCTATATTTTCTTCTTCCTAGTCTGTCTCTCTTTGCCAAGCAGAAATTATATGAAATCTTTACAGAGGAGGCTGTTAAATATTAAAAACGTAGAGCTGTGAGATCTATGGGGCACAAATCACCCTGTGAAATTGAAAGTGCACACACAGTAATCCAAGAGAAACAAAAAAATTTATTTCAGAAAGTCATAGAAAAGACTAATGCGAACAAATACTATCAAAGTGAAGAAACAATCCTTGTCCTGAAAATAATCTAACATTTGATTGTTCCAATCATATATTCAAAAGGGATTTCAGAAGTTGGGAGAGAGGTGTTCACAGAGCCTGATGCTTTCCAGTCTATGCCAAGGAGACAAAGAATGTTTGTAGTTGTGAATTTCCAGGTTGAAAAAACATTTCATGTGGACAGAAAGTGGTTTTCTGCACTACAACATTATTTCCTCTGCAGAATTATTAAATTAATTAAGTGAGGCTGAAATAATTCAGTACGTATCAACATTATGAGTATTTATGAGTTGAATATTTGTAGTTCTGGGTATTCCTCTCATATAAAAACCCTATGAAATTTCCAGGGACACCAAAAGTCAAGAGGTAACTTGAAAGTACATACACATTCCCATTCTTAGCTGTCCCATCCTAAAAAGGGGGGGATTCACCTTAAGGACAGGGAAACTGACAGTAGGACCTGCTTCTATGAAAAAGAGAAAAATCCACTTCTCTGATTTATAATGAGAAGGCAATTCCGACAAATTAAAAAAATGTTAACAGCACTTTGTTTCAGTGTGGGCCGTAGAGCTACATTTTTTTTCACCTTGCAGGAAAATATCGAACATCAGTTTCTTTCAGAATGCTAATAATATTCTCCTTAATGATGTCAGCTCCTTATTGTTAAAGAGAAATCCCACAAACCAAAACTTCCAGTGCAGCACCCCGGGGAGGTGTCGCGCCCCAAACGGGCCTACTACATCTACTCAATAACCCAACTTCCAGAATAACTTCCAAATTTGCTATCCGTGGAGGAGTTGCTTTCATTCAGCAGTGAGATGGAGACAGAACGTGGTTCAATATTAGACTGTTTCTCAAGTTCCTTTGAAATGGCATACCTGATTCTGGAAAGCACTGTATGGACAAAATAAATTCTCTTTGTCTCTTTCAAAATTCCATGCAGAGATTTAAATTGGTGAAGCTAGTAGGGCTATGTGGAAAGTTGTATCAGCATTGTATGTCGGATCTATTTTGTAAGTTCAGGATATATTCAGGATACATTTTTGGAAATGAGAGCTTTTAACCTCCTTTTTTTCAATATGAATAAAAAAAATCTTACATTAACCTTGTTTTTCAAACTGTATTTTTGTAGAGCGTGTTTTTAAAATCTCTGTATTGTTTCCTATGCTTTTATTTGTTGCACAATATGGCATCTGTATCTGAGGGGATATATTCCTGAACTTATTGTACAAGCAGGAAAGCAAAATCTATTGAAATGAATGACATTTTTCAGAAAGTATCCTCTCGGGGAACTTGCTGCATCTTCCAGGGCAACTTTATAGAAACATCTGTTGGAAGCATGACATACCATCACCAGTAAAAAAAAAAAAAACTCCTAAAGAGGGTATAATTTGTAAGATGTGGATAAGTGAAACTGCAGGTACCAGTTCCATGGGTATTGGAGTCCTGATGTACAGCATACTGGGAGACCTATGGACAGAAAAATGGCATATAACTACTTTATAAATAAATAATGCTGCTCACTGTTGGGTGAAATCTGATGATAAATCTGATGACAAATGATAAAGTATAGGAAGGATGCCAAGTATGAAGCATCATGTGATTTCTCCTTTAAAGTAATATAGAACTTTGTCAATATTTGTAAATTCATCATATTCAGAATTGAAGAAAATTAAATAAAAAACCAGGACAATGTAAAAGCTGAAATGAATAGATTTATCCGCTGACAGTTTTGAATTTTTCACTCTTTAAAGTTTATCTTTGAGTTCCTATGTGTTAGGTCATATTATGCTGAATTAGGATTGCCACCTCATTTTCTCTGATATGCTAATTATCTAAAACACATGTGGAATGGAGATACAGAAAGATCTCATAGCAGAAAATAGCTGTATGAATTGCATTAGGCTGGTGCAGACAGGAGGGAAATTGAATTTATTTTGAAAGAATTGATTAAATTTTAGAGATTTTTTAGTATTTGAGATGGAATGATATATCTGTGCAAGAGTTCCTCAGAGCAAGGAAGCAATTTTGTTACTTCCAGTCCTGAGTTTAAAAACTTATTTAGAGCTCAAAATGTGCATTTACAAGAAATTACAATGCAAGATTTAGTGTTGTTCAAGATCTTCTGTTCTCCCCCGTCCTCCTGTCTCCTAGCATTGGAACCTAATCAATTATCAGTTTGCTCTGTTTCAGACAGATGACCTCAAAAGATCAGAGTGTAATTCACTGATCTGAAGCTGTCAATAAAAATGCCAATTCCAAGAGCAGAGCATATTGCTATGTAAGCAAATATTATCATATTGTGTGACCCCATTGTGCACATTCTTGTATGGAATCTCAGGAATACATGAACTCTCCACCCCTGAAATGATTACAGTCAATATTAATTAGAGTAAGCCTTTCAACAGACAACAAGAACTACTGAATGAGGACTACATTAAATAACTGCAGTCCTAAATTTTTGGTCTATTTGCAATAAAAGGAAAGCCATTCTTACTGTAGTCTGATTTTCTGACAAAATCCAACTAATATATTCCTATGAATTGTTATTATGTACATTGTCAGTATTATTATTTTATGTATTTATATCCCTTCTTTTCATCTAAACCAGGGGATCAATATAACTTTAAACAGTTAAAACAAATGCAGATATAAAAAAGGTTCAAGAAGTTTCTTGTTGTTGTGAGTTACCCTCAAGTTGACTTCTGATGACCTTTATATAAGAGACTTCCAAGTCACCCTGATAATTCAAGGCTGTGGCTTGGAAGTCTCTTGTTCATAGGTTGAGTCTATCCATCTGGAAAGAAGTCGTCCTCTTTTCTTACTCCATTCTACTTTGCAAAGTATTTTTTTAGTGAGTCATCTTTTCTCAGGACATGGCCAAAGTATGACAGTTTAAAGTTCGGCCCTCCTTGTACCCATTATTGGTATGTTTTTAGCAGTCCATTATATCCTTAGAACTCTTCTGGAATGTAATTAAAGGACACAAATTAAATAGATTAAGAGAAAGAGACCTTTCTATCAATATTATATGTCTGGTATCCCGGAACAGACACTATGCTAAATATTTGGAGTATTTATTTAAATAGTTCATATTCCCCTTCATTGTACAGTCCTAATGAAAGAAACAGGTCAGGATCTAACTGGTTTCTCAAAAGTGTTTTCACTAATGAACCCTAACATACATTAATACCTCATTATGATCTTCTTATTGTCCTCCTCTAGAACAATTCACATTAGTGACTACAAGAAACAGTTGTGGCACCCTCCCCTTAATCTCCAAAAATCTATCCATATCACCTGTCATGCTCAGCATTTTAAAATTTTAATCATTACATTTGGCCCGGCCTTAGTTTTAAATGTGTCATGGTGTTATTGTCTAATGTTTATTGCTATTATTTTAATGTTTATTGCTTGTTTTATGAGTTTATTTATTGTTGTATTTGTTATGCTGTTGTTTTATTGATGTGTTGGGCCTCGGCCTCTTGTAAGCCGCACCGAGTCCTTCGGGAGATGTTAGCGGGGTATAAATAAAGGATTATTATTATTATTATTATTATTATTATTATTATTTAAAATTTCCCTCCCCCAAACTCCACCAGTGTTCAGATTTGGGCATATTGAGAATACATGCCAAGTTTGGTCCAGATCTACAGTGCTCTCTGGATGTAGGCAAACCCAAACTACAATTCCAAAACTCAAGGTCAATGTCCACCAAAACCTTCCATTGTTTTTTATTAGTCATGGGAGTTCTGTAATGTCAAGTTTGGTTCAATTCCATCATTAGTGAAGTGCAGAATGCTCTTTGATTGTAGGTGAACTATAAATCTCATTAACTGCAACTCACAAATGACAAAATCAATCCGCCCCAACCCCACCAGTATTCAAATTTGACTGTATCTGGTATTTATGCCAAATTTGGTCCAGTGAATGAAAATACCTCCTGCATATCAGATATTTACATTACAATTCATAACAATAGCAAAATTACAGTTATGAAGTAGCAACAAAAATAATTTCATGTTTGGGTGTCATCACAACATGAGGAACCATATTAAGGGGTTGTGGCATAAGGAAGGTTGAGAAACACTGCACTAGAGGTTTTCAAGGCTACCAGATTTTAGCCTACCAATGATGGGGGAATGGAACTGATATAGACCACTCATATGTGTGAAGGTGCATTAGCAACTGAGTACGTGCATATTTTGAACTACAACCCCCCATAATCCATAGGTTGAATATTTTATAACCAGAGATTATGGGGCACATGATTCCAGACATTAAGAAAGTATCAAGATATGTTCTTCGGGTTTAGCCCTTCAGTATAATACGTAGAAGAGCAAAGATAAAACAGAAGGCAATCCTGTCAGCACCCTTTTGCATACAGCATTCAGTGAATGTACAATGAATAAAAGGTGTTTGTGTTTAGCAACTGGAAAATCTGTCATCCTCTTCCATTTGACAATGTTAAAATTCTAGCTCTGCCCATCAGAAATATGAGTAAATGTATAAATCTTGGTAAATTCTTCAGATTTTATTGAACCCACTAAAATTCTTCAGAAACAACCAAATTTAATTTGGATAGATTAATTACATACAGCAATGCCCAATATCTTGTATTTGCTTGCCATTTAAGGGTTAAAGATGAGTAAAGTGATGGTAAAAGTGATAAGAGGTAATGCACTCAGCCCCTGT
Source organism: Anolis sagrei (assembly GCF_037176765.1). Lineage (NCBI taxonomy): Eukaryota > Metazoa > Chordata > Lepidosauria > Squamata > Anolidae > Anolis > Anolis sagrei. The sequence continues at coordinate 125,139,222 of NC_090023.1, forward strand.
CTACACTGCCATATAAAATCCAGATTATTTTATTTGAACCAGATTATATGGCAGTGTGATGTCTCGGCCTAGTATTATTTCCTTGTTGCCTGTTGGACTGTTCCATTTTGCCAAGTTTAGAGTAGGAGTTTAGGATTCCCCTAGAGGCCGAGCTCAGTTGGTTCAGCCCATTCTGGCTCAGAGCTTGGCAGAAAGACTTTTTGACTCCATTCCTTTTGATCATAGTTTATAGATAGTTTAAGAGTGTCTGGTCTGGCTTGCAGTCCGTACAGGCCATCCTTATCACATATTTGCCATAGTTATAGCACACACTTGCCATAGTTTATAGAATATTTACCTCATAGAGTTTATAGTTTGTTACCTCAGAGTTTATATTTCACTGTTCTAACACCATCATAATCAAACTGTACTTTTATACCTTGATTATCCAGTAAACAATTGTTTGTAGAGTTTTATTTTGGGGGAATTATAGTAATTAGGGCATACCGATGGTCACTGAGAAAATAGCCAGGCACATTTAGTTTTCTCATTAAATCTTCCCAGTGTGCCATCATAGGCAGTGTAGACTCATATAATCCAGTTCAAAGCAGATAATGTGCATTATCTGCTTTGATAATCTGGATTATATGGCAATGTAGAAGGGACCCCATACCTCTAAAAGTTAGAAAGCATTGATACCTAGTAGGGCTGGGCAATTTGTTTCGTTAATTCGTAATTCGTTAAAAAATTCGTTAATTTTTGAATTACAAAACGATTACAAAACTTTTTTTTTAACCTGGAAGTGTTTTTAAATATCGAAACGGCAGGCGCCAAAAAATTTTGTATTTCCGTCCATTTCGGAAATACGTAAGATGGCCGCCTGCCGATGCTTGCTGAGAGGGCGAGCTTTTACTTTTCCTTGGAAGGGAGAGGGGCGAGCGAGCGGCGAGCGAGAGGGGCGAGCGAGCGGCGAGCGAGAGGGGCGAGCGAGCTGCGAGCGAGAGGGCCCGCCAGAGTGAGTGCCTGCCTTCCCTCCTTAATAATAATTTTAATTTCTCCTCCCTATTCTACTAAATTAATAATTAAATTTTAAAAATATTGAAAAAATATTGAAAAAAAAAGGGCGCCATCTTTACAAAATGTTTTGTAAATATTTACGAAATTTCGTAAATACCGAACTTTTTTTTTGGAAAATTTTGTAATTATTTTAAATATCGAAACAAAAAAAAACCCAATTACAAATCGATTTTAGAAACAAATTTTTGCGTTGTTACCCAGGCCTAATACCTAGTCATATGGAAATGTGCTGAATCCAAGCTCCTTCTCTCATAAGGTTGTTTGAACTATTATATATTTAGGAGTATTATCCGTCACCCTGGATTAAGATTCTGTTAGCACTGCAGTTGTGTCCCTGGGCAAATGGAGATTTGCATCAAACATAATTTGGCTCCTCCCTCCTCTGTTTTGCTATTTTGCTGTTAGATTTGTTCTGTTGGAAAATTACTGTGTTGTCAGAGTGCTGAGATCAGCCAACATAAGAGGAATTCGCTGGAAGAATTGCATATGATAAAACAAAAGAAAACCTTGCTGCTGGCATAAGAAGTGTGCGTCAAATCCTAACTCACTATTATTGGCAATTCATATTAGAATTCAACTACCTAGAATTCGAAGCATGTGCCTGTTCACTTTGTTGTTTAAAAAACATTCAAAATCTTCCCGTATTTCTTCTAAAATAATGTTTTTGTATTAAAAAGCAAGCAAAGTGTTTCCCTATCCCTGCATTAGATGCCTCCATCCAAATGGGCTCATGATGGACTCATGATTTGCATGATGGCTATTCACCTTTATGAACCAACATCTTGATTCTTATGCCACATTTCTAACAAACCTGCTAATTGTGCCTCAAGATTGATACAGTGCAGCTGGGCAAAAATATGTCCTGTTTTTGAAGAGAATTGTCTGTCCGTGATTTCAAAGAATGATAAAAGCAAACCTGAACACATTAAGGCTCAAGTTCAAAAGATGCAGCTGTACAGAATTTTTTTTACATAGCCTCTGTCCTATATGGTTTAATGAGAAATCTGTTAACCCTAAAAAGCAGGGGAATAATTAGAGCCGATGTATAATGCAGATGCTAACCTTGAAGTACTGTGCAGGTGAAAATCAACATATGAAAAGACTGCTTGAATCTCTTGCATAAATAACTGAACAGTGCCTCCATTAGCCCTTGCATCCATTTAGAACAGCTTTGCTATAAGGTAAATTTGATGTCTCAGAGTGTTACCCAAATACCCCATGATGAATTAAAGTATGTATGTATACATATAAACTTTGAAATCTATACAGATGAATTTAATATTAGAAGTTAATTTTCTGAAAGTTTTAGCAGATTAAACACAGAGAGGCTGGGTTGTTCACTGTTGAAGTTGTGATTAGAAAAGATCAAATTTCTATTTTAATGAGGCCACTTATGTTGTAGGCCACTTTGGTTGAATAGAAGTGACAGAAGGAGAAAGAACATAATAAACTTTATGATGTCCCATCATATTTAGTGGTCTAAAAATTTAAAGATATCTCAAGTATTTTTCCCCTTTAGTTTGATTGTTGCCAACTGATTTTTAGGGCAGAAATACAGATTAGTACATATAGGTTACTATGAGTTGTATTGAAATGCTTTTAGTTGTGAGACACTTTGAGTCTTTGTATGGAGAGAGAAAGAATAATAATAATAATAACAACAACAACAACAATTGAAGTTTTGTGTTTTGTAAAGAATCTGATGTTTGAGAGGTTGAGGAAGGGGATTTTGTGGGGTCTCAGGGGGGGATTTGGGGGAATGGAAGTGACATGGAGAGATGTGTTAGTGAATCTCCTAGTAGTTCTCAGGATGTTAGAGAAATTGAAATCTGTTCCCAAGAGAATCTACCAGAGTTTGCTCCTCAGAGGAATGTGTGGGGAGTGTGAGACTTTCCCTAAGTTAGAGTGGCTGCAGCTGTGCCATGAGAATGTGAAAGAGAGACAGACACACTTTTCCCAGCGGCTTCAACCAGGTGTACGAGGAGTGATGTCATGGGAGAAAATTGAGGTTTTTAAGTAGGCTCCAAGAATACAACTCTTTTTGAGTACAATGTTGCATTTCAAGTGGAAACAACTCTTAAGTTCTAAGACCTTGCTTCAAGTATTCAAGTTTCTGTATTTTGTGTCTTGTTCATGTTTTCTTGGTTAGGTTTCAAGTTTCTATATTATTAATTCCTGTTCATGTCTTCATGGTTTTTGGTCTGGTTTATTCCTTTTTTTTTTCTCAAGTTCTGGATATAATTTTGATCAAGAGTATGGATTTTGCCTTGTTTCACTGTATCGCCTCAAAGTGAAGTTTCAAGTTTTTTAATTCCTTTAGTTTGATACATGAAACTGATTGTCACCTATACTCAGGAACTTTGGAGTTTGTCTTTTGATTTTTTGATTTTTGATTGTTATTTTTTATTGTGCTTTTTCTTTTTATATATATTTTTCTCCATAAACTTTTCTTAGTGGATTCTCTCATCCATGCATGGTGTCTGGGAGAAAAGGTGTCCCACAACTGAGGCGCAACAGGAAGATGACATTTGATGAGTCATTCTGTTATGCTCATTAAATCGTAAATGCACTTTTCAGTCTACTTTAAAAAAACACTTTTCGGTCTACTTCATATGCAAGAGATTTGGAACGTACCATATTTCTTCAATTCTAAGACACCATGGATTTTAAGATTCACGCTAAATTCAGGACCACCAAAAATTCTAAGATAAACATTTTTTTAAAATATCTTTTGGAATGTCTTAGATAAACATGTGAAAATGTTGACTTGCAGTTCTATTTTTTACATTCCTCTGCATGCATTCCAATGCAATTTTGACAATATTTGGATGTGCTATAGGTCAGTGGTTTTATGTCAGTGGTTTCAAATATACTACTAAAACTTCCTCATTGTCACTGAGTGAGCTCTAAAATAATGGAATAACAGTGGCTCCACACTTCCAAAGTGTGTCACTTTATTCAACAATGGAGGCAGAGTTTCTGCATAAAAACAAAATATGATGCTATCTGCAACATGTGGAAATTTTTCAGCAACCCATCTTCCCTTCCCAAGATACCAAGATGCACCTATGATTCTAAAACACACCCTGTTTTTAGATATGTTTATATGGAGGAAAACACATTTCTTAAAAGCAAAAAAATTGATATATATGCAGTCCCCAAATTACAAGCATCTGACTTACAAAGACTCAGAGTTAATAATGGGGGTGAGACAACAGGAAGTGAGAGAGATCTATTCCTCAGAAGGAAAATTCACTCCCAATCCATGCCTCCATAACATGTCACATTTTTCAAAATCCAATTACCACAGAGACAGAAAGTAAACAGGGGCACAGACTGCAAAATAAACACCACAGGGATGTTAACACTTTTCTATGCTGTCCTAATCCCCCCCCCCCCCCGGTCTCTCTCTATATATACATATTGCCTGGAGTGAGTTGTATGTCCAAACTCACATACAAATTAAACTTAAGAACAAATCTACAGAACCTATCTTGTTTGTAACTTGGGGTCAGATGTTTATCTTACAGAACCATCTATATAAGTGGGATCCAACATCAATTCATCCCTCATTTGTTATGAAGTTATTGGTAGTGTCAAGATACATTTAATTAGGGAAATTTATCTATATGTTAACATTTAATAATTAATGTAATGGGTATATTCTAGCTGGAACTATCTATAGCAACTAGGTCTTGAGGAGGATTGACTTTTATAGGGATTTACTGTATATACATAGGGTATATATACATAGGGTCCTAAATCTTCCTCCCTATCTAAAGCATGCTTAGAACTGCTCAGAGAGATGGGTGGGAAGGAAAAGAGAGAGAAAAAGAATTGCAACAATCTTTATGTAAGATCACTTGACTTTCCTCCAAACTGAATTGGAAGCTTGTTTTTAACCTTGTTATTATATTCAATGTGCCACTGTGGTGTAGGATTGAATACTGGAGTAGTATTCTGAGGGTCCTTTCAGATAGGGGGAACTGTTGCACTTTTACTTTTAAGTGAATTAATTCATAATAACTACAAAATCGCTCCTGATGCCCCCCCCCCCCCCCGGTCTCTGGTACGTTTTTTCTATGCACCAGGAGGAATCATGGAGCAGCTTGATGGCAGCTCGGTAAGTTTTTTTTTTAAATTAAGGCTTGTGTTTTGTTTTTGTTTTTTGGGTGGGGGTAGCATCTAGACACACATCCCCGGGAAAGCCTGGGGTGGATTTATTTGGGGGGGGGGGTCATATCCATGGCAAAGCGGGTTTCAGAAACCTGTTTTGGTGTGGGTTTGAGTGCTGTTTAGAAGTTCCATTAGAGATAAGGTCCTGAATCTCTGCTAGATTGCAGAACCTCACTGGATGACTTTGGGCAAGCTGCACTGTCACAGCCTTAAAAGAAGGCAAAGGCGTCATCTCACTAAACAAATCTTACCAAGAAATTCTCATGATAGGTTCACATTAAGGTTGACATAAATCAGAGTTGATTTGAAGGCACACAACCACAGAAGTATATCCGATGACAAACCAGGAGCATGACAATATCCACTGATGAAAATTTGACACCCCATACTTTCCTTAATGCTTCAGGAGTGATAGAGGAATTGAGGGGTTTCTTTCACATTTGTTCTCTTTGCTACCTGGTACATTGTTCAACTTTCTCTAGTTCTATAAACAGGGATCAACAGCACTAGGAAAATGACAGACAAATACTGTAGTGTACCAGGCACCAAAGGAGGGCAAAATATCCCCCTACTCACCTCCTGCACCAGATAAAGCTTTTAGATGGGATTGAACTTGCATCATGGGGGTAGGACTGAACATAACTAGGCAAAATTTAAATCATCATCATTTTTATTTATACTTCAACTTTTCTCCAAAACAATGGTTCAGGATGCTCTTAAATCAATCCAAGCCACAGAAGAAATATGTGGGGAAGCCTAACCCTTGTTTCACACCCAGAAATAGAGTATGCACAAAGCAGAATTTATTTTTGGCATTATGATAATTTTAGCAGGCTCACCACATATGACCCAAATCAGCCTTTCATATTTTATTTTTGCCTCACAGTAGGAGAAGAAAAAGAGAACCCAAACTTTGATATCAGAAGAAACACTTTTACAACTAGGAAATGTAAAAGCAGGACCACACAATTGCTGCCCTGCACAGCAGGTATATTTTAGAATTTAGAAGACTTCTAAATTGCCCGAGAAAGCACCTTGATGTAATAATCACCACCCTGGGTTTTTTGGGGAGATAGGACAGTATATAAATAAAGTGTATTATTAAGTTATTATTATTATTTTCATGACAGTGTTGCTACCTGGCCAAAACGATACTGTTTGTTTGTCTACAAGTATTGTAGTATAACTGGAGCTTGCAACATCTATGAACTTCCTTCTCTCCTGTTGCCTATACGGTTCTTATGTACTGTATAGGCAACAGACCTATGGAGAATAACACAATAGTGACAATATATTATTGTAATGTTGTGAAATTGTGAGAGAAATTATTTAGAGGTAGCTTTTCATAAATAATTGAAGCACATAGCCTTGCCAAAAAAAAAAGAAGCCCTACAGCAAGGGAATGATAAACCTGCTAGAATTGCTTGTTGATATGAATTGTACATTGAATTTTTTGGTTTTCCTTGAAGTCATTTGGGGGATAGGTATCCTTGAACCTCAAATGAGTCCCTGAACCTTAAGAATTATAAAAGCAGTACTGATGTGCTTTTACAGCTCAGTTTACGTGATTTATAATGGCTACGTGCAGAATCCCTAAACAGATTTCCTGACACAGGGATTATAACATTCAGTATTTTGAAAAGTTCAACATAATAAAGCCCAAGCTCTAATATTTTTGTTAAACAAGAACATAATACTTCCATATGAGAAGGGCAGAGGGCTTTTCTGTAAGAGGCTAACTCATTATGGTTTAAATATATTGTTGTTAAATATGTAATACCTGGTTGGGTTTTCTATGGAGAGTGAAGACAGACAGAAGATTAGGTCTTATTATAGCAATTGGAACATCTTTATAAACTTTTGAAAGAGAAATTTGTACTAGAAGATTTTCCTGAAAATGCTAACATTTCAGTGAAGAGTCACAAGGTAAAATATGTTAATTTGTAAGGGACAAGGAAATTACAGGGGATGCATCAAGACTATACAATAATTTGCTAGCACTAACAGACAAGTTAGTCCTGGAATTCATAGTCTGGTGATGGTCATAACATTCTCTATCTCCTCTCCTATTTCCTTGAGCTAAATCTCTCTGGTAGAGAATTAGAAGTAAGAGATCTGACAACTACTGGCAAAGACAAAAAACTGGGGAAATCACCCCTGATTTTAGCACTCTTGTCTCATCAGATTGTAAGTCATTTGTTTGTTTTCCACAATGACATTTTTGGATATTTGACTACTTTCAATACCTTTTTTCCCCTAAATTTGCAGTGAGCAGCAGTATGGAGGCATTTTTCTTTAACCATGAGCTTAACCTTCAGCGTAGATTATTTCTGTGCATTATGTGGCAGGGAGGGGGAGAGCATAGGATATATATATATATATATATATAGTCAACTTCATCAAGTTAGTTTCATTAAAGCAGATGTGTTATTGAGAATTGCTTTTCAACATAAAATTTGGTACCACCGGCAGAAATAATATGGAGAGAGTGGGAATAGGTTTGCATTAAACAAAAATACAAGACAGGTTGTTTCCCAGCATTTTTATATTTATCTTTTTAAAAGTCTCTGGCTTTGTTCTGCTGTTCTGTGAAGTTCAAGAGTGAATTTTGTTGGGAATTTCTTACAAGACTTAAACATAAGAATTGAAAAGAGATCCAAGGCAGGAAACCTGCAAGCAATGACCTGCAAGTAATGACCAAGGGGAAACTTGAGATGGGGAAAGCAGGGAAGGCAAGAAAAGGAATGAACGAAAAAGGTGGTCAAGAGAGAATTTCACTTTGATTTGGTGCATTCTAGTTTTAAAGTAATGATTCATTGTCACTTGGAAACAGAAAGTGCCAGATGTTGCTGTTTTTTTTAATAACCTGCACCACACTGATTAAAGTCTCAAAACACAAATACTTCATCATCTTGCATTAGCACTAATTTCAGAGTTATCCCAAGTGATTCACACTTAAGATGGTAGGAAACAAGATGTCATGTCTTCAAGGTTTCTTTCTCCCTGTACCTGCCTGGTCTCATTTTGTGGTACTCCAAACAACTGTCAGAATATAACCGAATTAGAGCAGACTAATATTATTTGTTGTGCTGTTTTGTTTTGAATAAAAGTCAACAGCACAGTAAAACAGGAAAGACAAAATCTAATCAAATATTCATTGTAAGAATACCTATAGCACCTAACTACAACTAAGTAAATGATCAATACCTTTATCACCAAAATCCAATGCTATAGCTTAGAAACTTCTTCAGGACAGAGTAATGAATATTATGTCTCTGTGATGTTTATGAAACATTTTAGAAAGACATAAAAATAAGCTACTCAGTCTTCTCTTGAAAGATTCAACTTCTAGCATCTTTTCACGTAGCAATGTTGCATATTATTTCATTAGCAATTATCTTTTTTTGGTGTTCAATAAATCAGTTTGCCTTCAGCCCTTTTAGCTGATAACTCTGTAGTTGTTTGTGTGTTTGTGTCAGAAGTGACTTGAGAAACTGCAAGTCGCTTCTGGTGTGAGAGAATTGGCCATCTGCAAGGATATTGCCCAGGGGACACCAGGATGTTTTGATGTTTTACCATCCTTGTGGGAGGTTTCTCTCATGTCCCTACATGGAGAGCTGAAGCTGACAGAGGAAGCTCATCCGTACTCTCTCTGGATTCAGACCTCCCATCTGTTGGTCACCTTCAATCCTGCCAGAACAAGGGTTTAACCCACCAGAGGCTCCACTGTGTACCGGGAGCAAACCCATGTGAAGCTTCTTATGTACCGTATAGGCAACAAACCTGAATAACAAATAGGAATTTCATGTATAATCCAGGGAACAAAAACATTTTGGTAACACATTTTGGCTGTATCGCAACAGCTGATTCATTCAGAATCCATTATCAATTTTCATGAAAGCTTCTGGTTGAATCGTACATAATAGACGTTGACTTGTGTAAAGGATTTGTGTTTTTAAAACCACACCCTAAGAGCAAACTCAAAAATCTGTAGGCAGGCCACCAAAATGTAAAAGAAACTGTAAAAGAAACTCAAAACATCTTCTGGCATCGGGGACCCTTTGTTCAGTCATCCCACCACTGCACACCAAAATGTAAAGGATTATGCTTAATTAGGGCCGGACAGACGAATCCCCAATAGGCACTGAGGATTAAATTAGGCTACCACCAAAACTCCAAACAACCTTTCGAAATATCCAGGATACTATTAGTCTTCCACTAACTAGTTCCTATTCTCCTCAACAGTTCACTAACTTTCCCTAACTAACTTGGGGCTTCAGCAATTCCAACTCCTTCCTCCTACTCTCTCCTACCAACACCAACTGACTTTTCCCAGCTGTCAGATTTCAAAAAGCCCCTCTCTGACTCTTTTTTCTTCTTCACTAGACTAAGCTCCAACCACTTTCCCTTTAGGACTCCCAGCCAATCAAATGGCTTTCCACATTTCCTCCAGGCTGCCTTCTGGCCCCACCCCCTACTGGAAATGTTTTACCTAAAATGGCTGCCTCCTACAAAATGGATGCCAGGCTACTGGGCCTATACTGAGCTAACACTGGTCTTGCAAGGTAGGACAGTTCATTACAACTTGCTTCTTCTAATAATATAGATTGCCAACCACTGGAAGGATGACTTCAAGTGCACAGTTGAAATATGGTTTATGAAAATCTGGGAAATATCATTCACAAAAAAGTTAACACACCACAGTAGTATAACCACACTTGTAATGAAATATGATTATCTAATGAGACACATGTTTCATTCCCTTTCTTATATTCTCAATGTGTCTGTTAGGCTTCTCCCTTTAATGCAAGCATGCACTTAGGCTGCTTTCTGGAAATATGTTCCCAAAGTCTATAGCTATCATTCTGTGTTGTACATTTTCCTCCTACTTAATATGTATCCTTCCTCCAGGGCTGTATACCAAAGTTTCTAATGGGGTTATCTGGCATGTGTCTGCAAGTTGAATGTTCATGTCAACAACTTGCACAAGTCAGACATAGCCTTTACTAAAACAGAGAATGTCTTTTTGCTGAAGCCCTCTGTAACTTTATAGCTGCCTGAATTGCAATAATTTAAAATCTGAAATATTTCTGAACATGAATAGAAAATGTCACCAACTCAATTTCTGTGTACTAGGCAGCTATTACAGGTTCAGGAGCAGAGCCAATAAAAGGTTTTCAAGCTTAAACTGTAGGCTTTATATTGGATCTTCAGCTGACGGGCAAAAAAGGAGGCTGATTTGCAGGCTCATATTTCTGATTCAGAGGTTCCACAGCCACAGAGGTCATTTGTGTGTGATGTGGGCTTGGCTTGCAAAGAAATCTGGCTGTTGGTATTGATTAGGTGCTCTGGCATTATGAAAGAGCCATGTATTAGCCAAGTTTGAAAGGTCACGGATTGCCTTAGCTTCCACATTCACAAATTCAGCAATAGATAATTTTCCAAAATTGATGCAGAAGAATAATTTAATTGTACTTCTCTGACAATATTTAGAAAGATTGGGAGCTCTGATAATGTTCTGAGATTGGAAATGGTGTGTGTGTGTGTGCGTGTGTGCTGTTTTGGCTCAAGGATATTATTGTTTAAGTTGCAAAGCATCAGGACATATGGTTCAAAAAAGTGCCAGCGAACAAGACAATCTCTTGTTCATACACATACCCAATTCATGTAGACACCCACCCCCTAACCACACCCATGCACTGCCACCCTATATTTGTAAGAAAAACATAGTCAGCAAGTGGAACATGGAAGAATATTTACCTCCCATGACAAAAGTGTCCTCAAATGAAGTATCCCTCATATGTGCAAGAGAGGGAATAACTTTACTTCTACTATCCAGGAGACCTCTGGAATGCCTATTAGCTTCCCAAGTCTTTTTTTTCCCCCCAAGTCTACCTTGCAAGTGAACAAGCAACAGTGCTGTGGCCACTGCTTTGAAGGTGTAAATAGACAACTGGTGAAAAAGAGTTTCAGATTTGGGAGCATTTCAGATTTAGGTTTCTAGATTGGGAATGCCTAACCTATAAATAAATGTTATTGGCTTCTTTTTTATGGAGGACCAATGAGTAAAAGCATTGCAACTTGTAATAACTACATTATAACTAACTTCAAATGAGTACCATACTCACTGTAAGTCATTGAATCCTTCCTTTCTCTTTATACAGTATCCTGGCACAATTGTAACACCATTTGACCCCCCTCCCCATTCTTGCTCTTTATTTTTTGTATATCAGGAAAGTTTAAAGGGGGGGGCATTGTAGACCAGAGAGTCTGTTTAAAAGACACTAGGGCCTCTTCCATATCTGCTTTGAACTGGAATATATAGCAGTGTGGACTCAAATAACCCAGTTCAAAGTAGATATTGTGAGATTTTCTGCTTTGATATTCTGGGATACAGGGCTATGTGGAAGGGCCCTAGCTTTGAGATGCTGTATTTCAAAGCCCTACCGGTAATAGCAATGATACCTTGTCAGTATGTTGGCTTTAAATTTATTTAAATAATGTTCTCTCTCTGTCTCTCTGTGGGAGAAACTGAAGGAATGATTTCTCTGTCACCAAGATCAAACAACCTGTTAGTGAATAGCAAACAACAAATGCAGTAAATTGCACAGCAGAGTTGCATTTCAGTTGTATCTTCAGCTGGCAACATTGACAGGAAACAGCTTGAAACCAAAGATACCAGCACATCTGTCTTAAAGAAATATTTATATGGGTGGAGGAGTGACATTATATCAGCACCATTCTTTGAGATTTGATATATATTTTAAAAATAAAGAATATTTCAATAGAGGAGGTATATTTAGGAATTGATTTCATTATCATTGAAGTAACTGAAATAATCTTAGTTCTGTACCGTACGGATAGGCAGAAGCTAACTCATCATCTTCCATAAGCCATCCACTGACCCCCCAAATGCCTAGATATTTGCTAAAGAAACAATTCTGGATTGTGCTGATCTTTTGTTTTATTCAGCAAGACTAGTGGTGCTTCCAAAAATCAGTTTAACAACTCCCCCCCCCCCCAAATGCTGGGTATATCTATTATCCGGTCTTCTTTCTGCAGTAGTCAGTATTTACCTTTTATGTCTAGTTCAAACATTGGTACTCTAGATGCTTTAAAACTTTAGCTCCCAGAATTTTTGTTGGACAAATTGACTAGTGTGACTGGGATTTAAAGTAAGTATAAAATGCCTGAAGGACAAATGTCTAGGAAACACTGGTCTAGTGGTTGTGAAAAGCACTGTGTGTGTTTGTGTGTAGTTTTCCACCACTTTCAGTGCCTTTGCATTTTCCCCTCATTTTCACTACCATTTTGTGTATGCTCCTGGGGTTTGTAGTTTTTTCAGGGGAAATAAAGGGGCTATCTGGATAAGAATTATAAATGCCCCTCCCTCTACTGCTAGTTCCAAAATCCCATAAGATGTCAGTTAAAGTAGAATTTAACTGACATCCCATAAGATGTCAGTTAAAGTAGAATTGTAGTGCTGTGTAGTGTGAAAGAGTCTTTCATACCAGTCCATAAACTATAATACCCTCTATATGCGGGCTCCTACATAGGTAAAAATATATGACTTTTATCACCATAAGTACACAATATTTCTTTCATATGTGGAAATATGTACATACCACACATCTAGATAGAAGTAGAAATTATCTGGAAGTATAAATATGTAATCATGAACCTAAACCCAAAATCAAGGGATTAAAATAATGAGAAAGATAAATCTCATATTTATAAATGCATTATAACTACTAAATCCTGTTTGTCAAGCAATTTCAGATCATTACTAGCATCCTGAAAATAGAATCAACTTCATCTTGGTGTTTGATTCATCAAAATAAAATAAATTCATTATATAGACTGTGATATCAACCTATAGAATCACAATCTAATAGCCTGATTTTCTTCGCTGAGTAATTTATGCCAAGAATTCACTGCACTTGAAATTTTGAAGGGAAATTTCGGATTGAACAATTCCACCACTGTAAGGCATTATTACTAACGACAATTGTTCATTTCAAACTCATCTCTTTCATTGCAGCCCTGTGACATTATTTTTCAGTAGAGTGATTTTTTTTTATTTGTCTTCGATGTGACATGTAATCTTTTAGCAATGGCTCCTGGTGAGTCTGCTCACACAGCAAGCTCTGGGTGGTCCATGCTATTGTCATATTTTATTAAGAAGTGGATATCTCATCTTCACAGTTGACTATGTGTGGACACATACACAGAAGGCTATTGGTGATGATATTAATTTAGAGGGCAAGAAGAATGCAAGCTGGAAGCTTCCAAATGCCCATTCTGACTTACTACCACTGTGAGGACTCAACAGACTCTCAGGGTTGGTGGAGTGCCTTGATACAACATGGAATCACATGAAAGAGCTGCATTGGAAAGACAGTAGTATAGTTTAAGAACTCTAAAATTAATGCAGTCTCCATTAGATTGCTGGAACTGGATAAAATTTAGCTGCTGAAGCAATAAAGATCATTTGGGCTCCTTAAAAATTAATATTGACTAACAAAGGTAATCCTCTAGGAGTTGAATTAACTAGATGCTTTGTTGGAGTCTCTTTCTGAAAATATCAAACAGATCCTTAGACCCAGATTTCCGGAAGTTAGAACATATTTTTAAAATACCGAGTATACAAAAAATTACTGTTTTTACAGCACATCATTTCAAACAGAAGTGAGTTTGCCCTTCCCACATCAAACAGTGGAGATTTATTTAGATAGCAGACCAATTAGAGGGAATCTATAAACTTATTTAAAAAAGGAAGGCTCTTTCTCCATCCGATGAAAGTCCCATCCTGATTTGTAACACAAGACCTGGCAAATGGCTACAATAGTGAATTATTGGGGGTAGGAACTAGAGTGGCATTTCATTCCATTCATATTTGGAGTCAGTTTAATTGATATATTTCTTTTTTCAGGAATTAATGTGTTATTGGGTTGGTGACACTGTTGATCAAAGCTGGAAAGTTTTGTGTGACTAATTAAATTAAAGGTGTGGTTCTATTTTGCAGTAGCATCTTGACTTATTAAAGGTGCATTTATACTATAATCAAGTTTGATATCACTTTAACTGTCATGGCTTAATGCTATGCATTCAATCATGAAAGTTGTAGTTTTACAAGGTTTTTCATTTTCTCTGCCAAAAAGAGCCGGTGCCTCATCAAAATACTGCTTCTTTGTAATGACAGAATGGGCTAAGCATATGAAAAGGCTGAAAAAGACTAGTCACAAAGGAGGGAGGGATTGCAATACTAAGAGTTTTCTCCATTGTGAGGCTGAAATCATCTGTTGGTCTCTTATAAATCAAACAGAGCTTGTGGAAATGAACAGGAAGAAGCCAAAATATTTCTTTTGCCGATACCTCAAGCAATACTGCTGTGACTGCTGTAACTACTTTCAATATGAAGATCATTTGAATTCCAGAGCTGGAGAATGCCACTAAAATAATTGTTTTGGAAGAATTCTTCATCTTTTTTGTATGCAAGGCTGTTTTTCAGGTAATGTGGTATCAAGCTCTTTAAACAATGTGTTTAAATATATGCATTTTGGTCCTTTGTGTGTGTGTATCGAGAGAGAGAGTGATCCCTCACTGTGTCACTTTATGTGGGCTCACTGTTTTGCAGGTTTTTTAAAAAAATTATTGGGAGCTGAGTTGAGGAAAGAGGAGGAGGAGAGGAGGCCGCCACCAAGAACAAGGGAAGCATGCCACCACACCTTTCCTGCTCTGGTGGCTCCTTGGGCAGTCAGGGAGGAAGGGAAAGAGTGTGCCTGCCCAGCCAAGGCCTGCTGTTGCTGCTGACGATGACTCGCGTGAGTTCTCCCTCCCTCCGCCTCTGGTGTACACCAGGGCTTGGGAAGCCACTTTTGAACCCGAAACCACACCAATGTTCTTATAAGCAAAGTAGCTTATTGAAGAATTATAGCAATAGCCAAAAAGGTAAAAAGCATTCAAACAAGTAATAGTGAAATGTCCATAAGGCAGTCAACTGAGTGATGCAAATAATTGCGTCATTATCCAAGTCAGGAAACAGGAAGGTCCCAATATCCAACACACAAGTTCACAGGAATTAGAATCTTTCAGTTCCAAAAGGTTCCAAGAATTTTAAATCCCTTGAAGAAACAGAAGCAAACTTGAACCAATAAATCCAAAGGCAGGAACTTAATCCAAGGCAAACAGCATACAGGAATCTTAGCATGAACATGAATCCAAGGCAAGAAGCATACAGGGATCCCAGCATGAACATGAAGGAATGGATATATGGCATGAAGCAGGAGACATGATTGTACATGAAAACCAAATGTTGTACTCACTAAAAACTATAGATTCACAGGCCCTATATTTATTCACAAAGCCATGGCAAAAGCATTCCGTTTCCCTTGGGAAACTTCTTCGTGACTGCTCTTCTCTCTCAATCTTTTGGAACACCTCCTTCCTAATTCCAGGTGGTGATGTTGATAAATCTGGCTTCTTCAGTCAAAGCCTGACCCCCTCAGTTTGCCAATTGGTGCATTCCTTTCACTATCTGGCCTTGACTGTTCAACATTTCCCTCGGCCTCCTTTTCTGCCTGCATCAAAGCATCCTTGGCCTGCTGGCCAGTTATCCCAGAATCCTCAGTTTTACTCTGGCTAACAGTAGTCTCTTGACCATCAACTCCAATTCACAAACCCCTGAGAGTCAGCAGAAATTTGACCATTTAACTCAGGGATTGAAACCTCTGCAGTCTCAGACATAGAATCCTTTGTAGAACCTTGATCATTTTTCTCAGAAGCCTGAGGCCAAGAGACAATTACAGGCTGAACCCCTACAGCCTCCGCTTCCTGGCCTGCCTGCACCATAGGCCATGGTGCCCAGTGAGGAGAACCAGCTGATCCTCAAAGAGGTGAGTGGGCCCTCGCCCTCCCGACCCTGTCCCCTCTGCCTCCAGCACCTTTGGGCCTCCGGCATCAAACCCTAACTCTAACCCTAACCCTCAGCCCATTGGCCCATCTACACTGACCATTTAATGCAGTTCAAAACTAGCTTCAAACTGTGGTGGCCAGACAACAAACTCTCACAAAAGCACATAATTTCCTATGTAGTCCACCTACACAGCAACACCACCTGCTTCAATACTGATTTAAAATTGCATTAAATGGTAGGTGTAGATATGCCTATTATTTCTCCAAAAGTTTGTTGGGTTTTTTTTAAAAAAAGGTGGGGTGGAGGCAGGAAGGATTATCAGAATTCAAAATGCAGTTCTAGTTAATTCTTGTTTTATGTTTGGAAGCTGATGTAATTCAAACTCATTTCTGAAGGCAGACAATTGGACTCAGATCCTTGGAGTTTTACCACCCTATGTTGTATAGCAAAGGATTCTAATTATTTTAATTAAAAATATGAACCTGCCAACTGCTTTGTTTTCGGTATTT
This sequence comes from Anolis sagrei, assembly GCF_037176765.1. Taxonomy (NCBI): domain Eukaryota; kingdom Metazoa; phylum Chordata; class Lepidosauria; order Squamata; family Anolidae; genus Anolis; species Anolis sagrei. The sequence continues at coordinate 125,155,878 of NC_090023.1, forward strand.
CTGTTGACCTATCTTATCATTCTAAAAGGAAGATCTGCTTATGGTATATTATTTGGAAATTTAACATAATTGCATATGGTCCTGTCCGTTTCCCACCACCACCACCTTTTGTGTCTATCCTTGTCTTACCTCAACTAAAGATGCTATATTCTTTCATAAAATCAAATATTGTTGGGTTGTGGTGAGAAGTTCATAGGCGAGCCAAAAAAAGTCCTTAATGTCCTGGAAGTTTAATTGTACCACCAGGAAGTCAAGCAAGTACCACCAGCTGCTGAGTAGCAGATGGCTATCATTAGAGTGATATTTGACTGCCATCTTTCAGAAAGACATTAAGACATGCTTCTCAAATTCAATGCATAGCTTGATCACCTAGGTTTTCTCAGTGGAGCAGCCCTCTGGACTCTTGGTCAATTGGGAAGGCTTAATTTGTCTTGCCCTTCCTGCTTCTTTTGACAGCTAAGGATGGAAATATAAACATTTATTTTTGACCAATCCCGACCTCTACATTCACCCTTATTTCTAAATTCATGCTATTTTTTCTCCACCATGGCATCTATGTATCCAGAAACCCTTACACTGCACTAGTTCAATCCAGTTAAGTATTGTATGGAACAGACAGAGAGTCTACAATCAGTCAATCAGTTAGTAAAAAGCTTGAGAAAATGTATGAACAATTAGCCCCATTGTTTATTCTTAGAACTATATAGTTTATGTTGTTTTCAGAAATGGAGTTGCTAGAAGATAAGCACGGATAAACATAACAGAATGGACTTTTGGTTGTTGAGGATTGTGTCATGAATATATGGATGAACTGAGGCCACTGATCACTTGGTAACACATTCTGTTATACATTACTTAATAAATAATGGTACCCCAAGTCTCTCTTACCAAGGAAATTCCTCTGTTGTTTGTCTTTATCTGATAGTAGGTCTCTTTTGACAATTCATCACAATCACAATCTATGATCATTTAAAAATGTTACTTTTCAGTCACTACCCTAATCTAGGGAAGATTTTGTCAGGTGATTATCTAATTTTCTGATGGAAACATAACACAATTTTGATGCCTATACGACCTAGTAGATATTGACTGTCATTGTTGACACTGATAGCATAATCAGGAAGGACAAGGGCCATCTGGTCCAACTTTCTACCATGCACTGCTAAAACCCACATGACAGATTGCCAACCAACCTTTATTTAAAGACCTCCAAATATAGGGTGTCCCAAAAATCAACATACATAAGGAAAATTAACAAACCACAATTTCCCATTTTTCCTAGGTATGGTGACTTTAGGGACACCTCATAGAGAAAATCTACTACCTTCCAAGGAACTATTGATGATCACTGTTCAGCTTCAGTCCATCAACCTAACAATAATTAATTTAGCCCACATATTACCAGTTTGTTTGCAAAAACCTCACTGAAATCAAACCATATTACATTAACTGATTCCCATTGATCTGCCACAAAAAGATAGAATAAGTTTATCATTGTTGTCGTATTTTTTAAAAAAAAATCAAAATCCCTGCTAAGTGTTCATAGACAGATCTTTTAATGATGTGTTCTAGAATTTTTCCGAGTAGTGACAGCAAGATGATTAATCAGTAGCTGTTACTCTTCTCTCTTTTTCCTCTTTTTTTTTTGTTTTGTTGATGGGGCAATATTTGTCTTCAGTCTGCAGGGACCTCTCATGTTCTCCAAGAATTCATAAAGATTATTGACAGAACCTCTCCAATTACAGCTGCAAATACTTTTAGCAAGCTTGGATGTAGTTTAACCTGCCCTGAAGGCTTAAATTCATTCAGAATAGCTATGTATTCCTGTAATACCATGTTCCCTAACCTGACCTGCAGTCATTTCATTATTTGTATGGTTGAGCACTGGTTTTTCCTTTTTTGGGGGGACACACCAGAACACACTAGGTATTGAGCACCATTTGTTTAGGTTCTTTATCTTACTTCAAACAACACGTCCTCCAATTATCATTTTTAAGTTCTGTAGCAAATCTGAGCTCATTCTGAGTATTAGCTTTTCTGACCTCTTCCTTACAGCTATTAGCTGTTTATTTGTATTTCTCTTTAATGGTTTCTCCTTTTTTTCCCATTCTGCACAAAAGTACCTTTTCCATCTCATATTGTTCATGCATTCGTGTTGGTTTTCTTAGACACTTCCCACAATTCTTTCTCACTGCGATTGTTTTCAATTATGCTTTCAATATTTCACTTTTGGAATCTCCCATCCATTATAAAAACCCCTTCTCTTTAAACATTTTTGACCATGGTCTCTCATCCACTATTTCCTTAAGCATCTCTACATCAATTTACTTAAAGTCAAGAGACTATATCCAGCTACATTTTGGGTTCTTTTTTTACTCTTCATGGATTCCACCATCACCTACCCCACTGACCAGTTCTTCCCTGCTGTTTAGTATCATGGCCAATATAGTCTAGTTGCTTCTTTAAGATCTGGGCCAGAATGGGCCAAAAAGTAGTTATGTAGTAAGGTCCTGCTGCATTGTGGCATGCATTGACAACCGGTTGGGATAATTTCTAGCCCTTCAGATGTTTTGCATTATAGTTCTCACAGTCTCTTGCCACTGGGCATGCTAGATAGGGCAAAAAGAAGTATAGGTCATCTAGAGCAGTGATTCTCAACCTGTGGGTCCCCAGGTGTTTTGGCCTACTACTCCCAGAAATCCCAGCCAGTTTACCAGCTGTTAGGATTTCTGGGAGTTGAGGGCCAAGACATCTGGGGACCCACAGGTTGAGAACCACTGATCTACAAAGTTTCACTATGCCAAACCACATTGATCTGCAAGTAATTTCACGTGGATCACAATTTCAGCTGAAGCTACTTTAGTCAGATGTTTCTTATTTTACATAGGACTCATTATTTACTGAATATATCTTGTGGAATTGTCATATGAATCTTAATGTAGAATTAGTAACTCAAAGACTTTATTCCATCATTTCTAGGACTTTATTACTATTTTATGGAGGGAAATGGAATTATGATATGTAGACATTTTGAAGCCCTGGATACAATTTTAATTTAAACTTTATTAACAGTTCTGCTTACCGTGGAATCTTGTCCTCCACCTTTTTTGTTTCCTCATATGAAGTGCGCTATTTATAATGTAGAAGCCTAGAATGATTGAAATTAATTTTGTTCCAGCTTTTTAATATCAGTTTTCATTAGTGTGGCAGTTTAACTAATGTAGCATTAATTGTTAATACATAATTATTTTAATGCAATTCTAATTGGTGCAAATCTTATTTTAAGAAGAATGTTCTAGCCTCACAGAGGACCAAACCTATTCAGCCAAGAATCAAAGATTGGCTTTATGGATGGATTGTTTGCCTGCTATGTAAGTATGCTTACCAGGGGAGTAAACACGATGTGGATCTCATGGGACATCTTTTTGAGATAACATGCTAGGATCATAAAGCATAAATCTACTCAGGCGCTCTCAGAATCAGAATAATGAGGTTTGCTATGATCATGGCCCATCAAACTGCATGGATTATTTGCATTACAGAGAGAAAGAAATGGTGATGTGTCTGGTGGGACATAATGCAAGGTTTCTTCTAGATATCAACTGGAATTATCATGTGGCATTTTTGTGAAATTTGCATTTATGTGCAAACAGGCTGAACACAGGTGGAAATTCAAAGCATTAATGATTCAGCAGACATTGTTTCCACATACAGATATCCTGGTGCCTGAAGAAAAGAACAAAATGGTGGTCTCCCTCATTACTAGTACAGTATAATAAAATAATTAGATTATTCATTGAATCTTTGTTTAAGACTTGTAAGTGGAGTATTATTGCAACCAACAAGCTACTGTGGGGTGGGAATGTGTACAGAATAGGTCATATGATACAAAAACTCTTCCTTTCAACACATGCTGTAACTTCTTCGCTCTGCCACCTACGATGGCAACCCTGTGGTGTAAACCCAGCTGCATTTTCACTCTCATTTTCCTCCAGCTCTGTAATTTCCACACTGACCTTGAATCATCTATATCTCCAAATTCATCTGTTTCAAACAAAACAAAACAAAATAATACTTGAATATTATCTCAATGGAGAAAAACTAAGCTTTTGTTTTCTCAAAGATCCCAGGTACAGAGAGAAAGGTCCTTATTTAAAGGAAAGTTACTTGGGTACAATTTTATCTGATGAAGCTATAACTGCTTGGAATGTTTGACAATGTAAGCAGGACTTCTATTGTTCAGACCCCAAACTTATAACAGTAACAGCACTGAGTTTGAAGGGGCAGTGAGGCCAACTACCATGCATTTCTTTACAGTATCCTGTGAATGTTACACTTTGTTTTTCTAGTCATGACTCAGTTCCCTCAGTGAAAGTGGAATTGTTCCTCTGGTATATGTTTATGTTTTTGGTGGTTATCTACATTAGAATATTTTTAATATTTGAAAATGACCTTTCTATGTGACAGGAGTGGGAAACTATATAAGGATATGTGGGAAAATCCTCACTCTATTCTCCTCAAATTGGATAATGTTGGGAGGTTCAGCGATTTCCCTAAGAAGTAAGCTTAATTTTCTCCTTCTTTCTCTGTATATGTATATATGAAAGTGTCTCCACACTAGGCCTATGGGTCTCAAAGGGTTCAATTTTGTCTATCTTACCATTTTTGGATTTGCTGAAAGAGTTGCTATCCCTATCTCTGCATTCTACCCAAATCAGAGGAAACTCTTTTTTTTTCCTGAACCATAGCTTCATTTCTATAATGAACAGGATGAGGAAAAACAGATTGGGGCTTAATGTGGACAGCACAGAGATAATGTTACTGCTCATTTAAAAATAAAAACAAAGGAAGGGTAGAGAAGAGAAGCAATACGCATTGTGTGTTGAATAGGATCATAATCTCCTTGAACTCTTCAGGCATTTTTTTACCTACCAGTGTACCTGAATTCTGATTTCTGTGAAGTAAGACAAACTACAAAACACCTTTTAACTATTGTTTTGTTGTTGTTTTTATGAACTACTACACAAAAAAGTTTGATGTTTATTTCCTAAATTTATAGAAAGTACGCTTACTCCCTTCTGGAGACTCATTTCAGCTCCCTAACAGCTAGGTTAGCATGACTAACACATGGATGAAGAACTAAGAAAGAGAATAAATCAAATATTTTCCAATTTGATACTTGTATAAAGAAGCCAAGCCAAGAGAAGCTCAATAATAGTCAGTATCTTTAAAATGAAATGAACAAACAAGCAATTTGCTGTCTTAAGTGCCCCAGAATCCTTAGGTTAATATTCTAAAGAGCTTTCCAGGGGAGTTCCTTAGTATAGCTTGAGGCAAATCTTATCTCCATGCTATCTATGTGGAGTCAAAAAAGATTTTTTTCAGAACTAAAGTTTGGGCAGCTTCCAGGGAGGAAAATTCAAACTGACCAATCAATAACCTTGGATGACCTGAGTGAAGCTGAGTCAGGCTTGAATGTACAAAGCAATGCAAATCTGTATCTATAACTGCATGGCTGTTCAAATACATTTCCAGAAAGGAAAAGGTGGGGAGAAGTTTGCATATGTTACAGGTCCTAATGAAAATGCATGCTATAACTTAGCTTTTAGAGTGCCAAAGAACTTGGTGTAGTTTTTACCTAATGAGTCTTACTTTAGAAAACTCTCCTTAGATACTCAGTTTGCAGTCTGGGAGCATTCCTGAACTCAGGGCTAGATATTATGGCAAGAATGTTGACTGCGGTTTGTTAAAAAGACTGTATGGTTCATTGCTGCAGCAATGTCAATGGCTTCCTATCTGTTTCTGAGAAGCATTGAAAATCCTAGTTATGATATATGAAATCCTCTATCATTTAGGATCAGGTCATTTTCATAATGGCTTTCCCTCTTACCAGTCTGCTTAAATTTTAAAATCTTTTGGCGAAAATCTTTGTCCTTGCTTTGATAGAAATATTTGATGGAAATGTGAAAGAGGATATTTCTGCGTCAAATCATGGATATGCAGGTTAAAATCCCAATGGCTGGTATGAATAGTCCAGTGGAGGAGGATCAGACAGTAGCATGACGGCAGAAGAAAGGGACTTGTGTATGTTCTATTCATTGGGGCAGCTGTGACACCATCCCTATCTGGAGATAAAGCTACTGAAAATGATTTTTCCAGCCATCCCATTTTATGGGATGGGTGAAAAAAGTGATTTATGCTGGCCTTCCTACCAGCATAACTCACTAAGAAGATTTAATCCGAGGTGTATCATCATCATCATCATCATATCAGGAGTGACTTGAGAAACTGCAAGCCACTTATGGTGTGAAAGAATTGGCCATCTGCAAGATCGTGATGTTTGATGATTTACTATCCTTGTGGGAGTTTTCTCCCATGTCCCTGCATGGGGAGCTGGGGCTGATAGAGGGAGCTCAATCCTCTCTCCCCGGATTTGAACCACTGACCTATTGGTTAGCAGTCTGCTGGAACAAGGGTTTAATCCATTGCTCTACTGGGGGCTCGTACCTGAGGTGGCGTATTAGCAAGAATAAACCAGTTACCCACCCACAATGAACTCCCAGCTGAAAGGAAATAAGCAGGGGGTTCTTTATGCTTTCCTTCCTTGGTCAAAGGCCCTTATACTCAAATGAGTTTGGCAACCTAAGTTTTTCATGATGGGGATTCTGACTGTTTGGATACCTTTTTTCATGGTAGAAAGATGAGCTAACAATAAACACATCTTATGTTATATGTGTTGCAGAAAAAAGTGACTTCTTTCTTTGCTGCTTGTAAGGATATAATTCTTCAATAAGTTTCTTCTCAAACTAAACAACATTTTTTTTTCTCACTGGAAGAAAGTTTTGGGAAATGGCACATTCACAAGGACTATTGTAGTTTGGGACTACAAAATCCACACATGGTTGTTTTGCTCAGAAATTAGCATCTTCTGCCCAGATAATGCTATTTCTGGTGCAGAAAATGTAAATAAGTCCCAAACTGTTTTTTTTTTAATCAATCCAATATTCTTCTTGTCAGGGTTTCTGAACACTTGAAAAACCAATTTCTTAGACATTTTACAATTTTAAAAAAGATACTTCCAATTCTTACTGCCCAAATAATATGAAGAGACTCAGGCAATCTGTAGATCCCTCCACTTGAACCAAATTGAGATAATTCTACTGTAAGAAGGAGCAAAAGCAAAACTCTGGCTTTCTTCCACCTGGGCCAGAGTTTTCTCTATATGCTAAGGTATATTAGAATTTTTTTTAGGAAATCTGAGTCATAAGAACATTCTTGGTACATGTATTTAAAGTTGGGCAGATGACCTTTGGGTCAAGTTGAGTGAAGCAATGTCGTTTTTCTTGTATTTAGACATAATTTAATTAAGGCTTGAATGGCAGAAGGTTTTCAAAATGAATTAAATTGTTTTCCCCTTCCCCATGCTGGCAAAACAGTTGCAGCATTTAACTCCTGCAAGGCAACATATTTTGGCTCTGTGGGTTTGGCTTCTTATCCTCCTCCAGCTACCTTGTGTTACATTCAAATGATGAGTTCTTCCCCATGTTAAAACTGGAGCAGAGTTCACACCTCATCCAACAGTGAGTCTTAATTAAACCATTCAATGATCTGTAGCAAGTGCCTAAAGCAAAGGTTCCACAGAACACTTAACATTTTAGTTTGGGAAAGCACTTATTAACTAATGGTAAAATGAATACACAAAACAATTGCAAGCTAATGAGTTCAAGTTACAGAGTTCAGCAATCAAGGACAGCTGTTTAAAATCTTTAAAATACAAAAGGTAGAAATAGAAAAGAGAAAAAGGAGAAAACACAGTTTGTTTTCGTAGTCACCAATTTACAGAAATTAGGACTTTTCTTCTAGTATTAGGGAGAACCATTGTAGTGTAATGTAATGATCCTCGAGACCTGGGTTGAAGTCTCCACTCAACCATGAAAAATCATAATCTCCTAGCCTCAGAGGAAACTTTGATCTTGAGCAAGAAAACCCCATGACTGGTTCACCTTAAGGTTGTCATAAGTAAGTAACAGCTTGAAGGCACACAACAGAAAATTCTAGTATTTGAAGCCCTATATTTCCTATAAGTCCTTTTAAAAAAAGACATGCTTTCTGTGCCAGATACTGAAGAAAATCATTTCTGAATAATAAATGAACGACAGAGGTGTAAACTCTCCCAAAAATCTACACACATCTACTACAGCAATTAGAAGATGTGTGGCAATTAGTAGATGTGTGGCTATTTTGTTTTGTGTGTATAATACCAAGGCCAAAATGTAAGAGTTTACCTTTGGTTGTAACATTGCTCTTTTGCTGCCTGGTGAGGTCATTTAAAAGCTCCAGCTGATGAGAGAAGTCAAGAAGGAGTGATCAGGTAGCATGTACTGGCATAGTGATTGTGATCTTAAAGCCAAAAGTCTCACCAGTGTTGGTTTATCACTATTGTCAAGCACAGAAATAATCAAGGTTCTTGCTCTCTTGGTTCCTAAAGTCTTGCCATAGGTGCTCCAACCATGCACGGTCAGACCACTATCAAAAATAAAACAGATTTGAAGGATGAACCTTTGGCTCCAAAACTATATAAAAGTATTGTCTCTGTCTACCCATTTTTACCTGGATGGGGACAAAATAAGCCAACATTTTTAATAATCACTGTATTTTAAAGATCCACTCATAGAATTAAGAAGCATTTCTGGCTTTTTTTTTTTTACCAGCGCACATTATGTTTACAAGCTATATTTGTCCTAAAACTTCTCAATCAACATAAAATCAATTTTCTGTGATTAAATTTTTGATGTAAACCCCAAGTCTGTCTGGAAACACAATTACTTACCTAGAAACACTTCTGTCATTAATATTTGAGGACTATGTATATGCAATGACTACTTAAGTTGTTAGTTTTGAATGCATTGGAGAATGCAATCCCATCACCATCAACGTTAAAAAGTGATTCAGCTACTCCTTGTTTATGTAGAATGGGGAGGGAAGTCTCCTTGTCTTTTGTCTCAGATAGGCATATGACTTGAGTAAAGCCCCTTTTACACTGCTATATAAAGCAGGCAGTCCACATTATCTGCTTTGAACTGGATTTTGTGAGTCTACACTGTGGCCAAAGATGATATTCTGTATTTTATATGGCAGGGTAGAAGAAGCCTAAATCTGGGGGAAGAGCTAAAAAGGTTACATTTGCATCTACCAACTGTTTTATTTATTATATTTAAAGGTAAATGTTGACAATAGGTTAACTTCTGTATAATTTCAGTAAATTTAAAACCAGAGTTGTCACCTTTCATGTGGATTAAATATCATTCCTGACTGGTATTTCCGTCTGCTAAAAAAACCCCCCTCCAAACAAACCTCAAGATGTGTGAAGCTCCCCGGCAGCTTCTACTTTTGCACTCCCCTGAAGCTTGGAGTGTTTTCATTCCTCAGAGACTAAGGTTTCAGTATTGGCATCCAGAGAACTGCTCTTCTTTGCAGTTTTTCCCCATATTATTTCTCAGCCTGAATTTCATACGATAGTTGAACTCTCTTCTTGCAGGTCCTTATGACTAATTCATAAACCAAAAGTTATCAGGGACTTGGAATGAGCAAGTTCTTTGGTTGTTCAATTTATCACTTCTCTCATAGCAAAAGACATCTGATTTTACTTCAGCTTTCTTCACTGATTTTACTTCAGCTTCCTTCAAGTACCAAACATGAATCATTCCTCAATAATCTCATCATTCTTGCCTTCTTGATCCATGGTGTAATTACAACATCATTGTTCCATTTGCGTTGGTCTTTCACATTTTAAACACTTAACTCCAGATACTTATGACTCCATTAAAAACATCCCCAGGGTCTAATAATCCCTATTTTATTTGAAATTAAGTGATTCACTCCTCTTTGGATATTAAGGTGACATTACTGGTGGAGATACTGGGGGTATAACAGAAGGGATCTGAAAAGGCTAATCCAGGTCTCTTGACCCCATTAGCTGCTGATCTTCTAGAAGGTCCCCTGTTTTTGTTCTTGTTTCCCGAGACATACTAAGCTTCCACTTGATGGACACATAATTGTAAAATTAGAAATATGCTGGTGCTGTAGCAGTTACAGGCATCATCCAACTTAAGGGATAGGTTACAAAGGGTAGAGAAGCAAGGCAATGTTTGATAAATAGACCTTTGTTTATAGCTTCCTAAATAGAACTTTGTTAGTGGGAGGGAGAAGGCACCTCATGAAATAATAGGAAGAAGGATGGAAGAGTCCATCTGTTTCACTTTTACCACGTTAAAAAAAATTAAGTTCCCTCCATTTTAATTATGTACAAATGTGTTAATTATGGTAAATTCTGGACAAAACTGAAACACACAAATGTCCACATTTACCCGTGTTGATAGGTAAAGTTGCTGTCAGCATTGAGAAGAGTGTGATTTAACCTTTGACTATTGACGATCATTCAGCACCAGAATGTGGAATACAGAAGTGTTCCCTTTAAGAATTAAATTTCCAAAGCCCTAGACCTACCTCACAGCCCCCTGCAGACTACACAGGTTCATTCCTGCCTGAACAGATGGTATGTCAATTCAAGTTTTATTTTCTGTTTTGGCTATTTAGAGACTCTGGGAGGGAGAGGAGGGTAAACCTCTTGTGGTTCAGCCTGCATTAACACACTTCCACCATTACATCCAAAACCACAAGATGCGGGGATGGATAGGCTTTTGTGACTCTAGATGCATCATAGTTATTTCCCTGTATAATTATCACCATCATTATCATCAGGTAATATTTGCCTCAGAAACAACAGAGCTTTAAAACTAGCATAACATTTCTTTGTTTTCTGGTTGGCCTAATAAAAGTCCCAGCAACAGGAAACAGTGAGAATCAAGAAATACCTGTTCACCTGACCTGAAGGTTACAGCTTTTATTTGACAAATAGACTTTCTATTAGCAGGGCCTGTCTTTGACATGAACCCCTTTTAGTCTGAATGCATTAGAAGAAATATGGATAAGTATGCACATTTGAGGTGTATGTCCATTTCTGATTTAGTGGTAGACAATCTTCAGTTGATTTTAGAATGTAAATCTCATGATGCTGCACCATTGGCTATATTATAATGAGGGCTGATGAGAGCTGTAGGTAAAAACATTTGGAGGTCAAGAGTTGACCTAGTCAGCAAAGGAAGGTTCTATATTCAGTCAGTTTTGCTTCTTCCACATTCATTTTTTCTTCATCCAGTGTTCTTTCTGTCACACACATGGTGACCATCCTGAAGTTTGGAGTGTACTTATTTTTAAAAGAAAAATTCTCAGTCATATCTCATGTCATTATATATTTGTTAGTTTGCAAGTTCACAAGAGTATTGTTGTTTGTATTGAATGTTTATGTTAAATTGCATTTTAATTGTATTAGATTTTTTAAATATGCAAGACATATGCAACAATTAGTGTATGTAATATTTGTTACACTTTTATATCATATTTATTTATTTTGTATGTGAATGGCCTATGGTCTAGCATTAATAAACTACCTACCTACTCACAAGACTCTTGGTTGTCTTTGCCACATAGCTATCTTGGAAGGCATGAAATAATTTAAAAAGTGCAGACTGTAATGTGTAGTTTACAATGATAGATTTATCTTTATCTTTAATGCAGCCCCAGGGGCGGCTCGTCCATTACGCGAAGTAAGCGGTTGCAGAACACTTTTTTGCCAGGGGCGCAGAGGCGCCTCTGTAAATGCCCCTCAACCGCCACTTGAGGAGCTCCCCCTCAGCTCACAACAGCCCTAGCAGTCCGGGGGGAGCCTCAGCTTTCTTGCCTTGCTGCCGGGTGATCCTCTTCCCAAAGGGGCCAGGCCCCTGAGCCTCGCCTAGCCCCTCTCATTCCTGCTCCACCTGGCCACCGGGTGTGCGAGCAGAGCCAGCGCTCAATCGTTCTCTGCGTTTGATCCCTTCCCCATGACCGGCTCCCTTTCCCGATCCCCCGGCGCTCCACCCGCCTCCTCTCCTCTCCCCAGTCTGCGGGTGGACTAAGGGGCAGAGCCGCCATGCCTGGCTCGCTTCGGGATGAGGGAGAGAGAGAGAGAGAGAGAGAGACCCTCCGGCTGGAGGTATCTCCTACCTCCGCTCCCTCCTTTGTTTTTGCGCCTACCTTCAGGAAAGGTGGGCATCTCCACCTCTCTCTCTCTCTCTCTCTCTCGGTCCCAATGGCTGAAGAGAAAGTCAGGGGAAGAGGTGACTTTTGGTGCACACGCTGGGGTCTTCAAGCACACCTCTGGACCCAAAGCGGGCCAGCCAGGGAGCAAGTACGGCAAGTGTAGTTACTCGGATGTATAGTTCACCTAAAATCAAAGAGCATTCTGAACTCCACCAATGATGGAATTGAACCACCAAATATGGCACACAGAACTCCCATGATGAACAGAAAATATATATCAATAATTGGTTTGGGGGGGGGGGGCAAAATACTGTTTGCTTACCGTTGAAAATTACCTAGGGCCGCCTCTGTGCAGCCCCCATATGAGTGCCCTAAGATTGAAGAAATTGGGTAGTGCAGTCAGAAGACTTAAAATCAGGAACCACATCTATGTAAGTGACAACTTTAAATTATTCATTCTGCAGTAACAAGTTACAAAATTGCTGGCTCTGGAAAAAAAGAGGAGGCTGTTGTGATTGAAAATGGAGTACTTTAAATACTAAAGAAAAGCACAATATAGATTATAAGTATTACTTGCATTACAGGAACTAAACACCTATTAGATTTCTCTCTTTCTCCTTCTCTTTGCGATATCAGAAGAGCAGGTCTAGTTAAACCTGAAACAAAGTTTCTGACACCAGTGCTTTATTTTGAAGCACCTTAACCTCTGAAGTAGATGACCTTGAGTTATATCCAAAAGATACACAAAACTTAAGTTTTTCTTTTTTATAACCTTCATCATTTTGGTGTTCCGTTATTTGCTTTTCTTCCAGAAATTGTCAAATGAGAATAAAACATAATCATAAGAAGTTTTTGAAAAAGAATAACCTAAAGTCTTGGAATAGCAAGTTTTGAGGGAGTTTTTGTGTTTATCGAGAGTTATAAAATGGAAGGAAAAGGGAAGAGGGGCCGACCAAGGGCAAGATGGATGGATGGCATCCTTGGAGTGTCTGGCTTGACTCTGAAGGAGCTGGGGGTGGTGACGGCTGACAGGGAGCTCTGGCGTAGGATGGACCATGAGGCCACTAAGAGTCGGAAGCGACTGAACGAATGAACAACAACAACATAATTGTAAAATGTATGGTGGTATGCAATTCTAACAGACACCTGGCTGGAAAGCAGGAAGCAGCAAGATCACAGATGTCGAGTGTGTGCCCTATCTAACGGTGCATCTATACTGTAAAATTAGTACAGTTTGATACCACTTTAACTGCCATTGCTCAATGCTATGGAATGCTGGGTTTTGTACTTTTGCATTATTTATTTATTTACTGTATTTGTATATCGGCTTGCTCAGCCTGCAGGCGACTCAAGACAGTTTACAGGGCAAAATTCAATGCCCACAATACCATAAATAGAATTAAAAACATTAACATATAATAAAAACCATAAATAAAGCTTAAATCATTAGTGTCTCCTTGTTGAAAACATTGTCCGATCCCATTGTCTAGTCATTCCATTTTCCTATGTCAGTTACTCTGCATTTGTAAATGCTTGCTAAAAAAGCCATGTCTTGACTTTTCCGGAATGGTAAAAGGGAGGGTGCCGATCTGATCCCTAAGGAAGGTGTTCCATAGCCAAAGGACCACCACAGAGAAGGCCCTGTCTCTTCTCCCTGCCAATCGTACTTGTGACAAAGGCAATAATGAGAGCAGGGCCTCCTCAGACGATCATAAGGTCCTAGATGGTTCATAAGGGGAGATGTGTTCGGACAGGTAAGTTGGGCCAGAACCATTTAGGACTTTATAGGCTAAAGCCAGCACTTTGAATTGTGCCTGATAGAAAACTGGCAGCCAATGGAGCTGGTGCAGCAGAGGAGTTGTATGCTCCCTGAGTGCCACTCCTGTTAGCAATCTGGCTGCCATTGGACCATTTGAATTTTCCAGACAGTCTTCAAAGGCAAACCCACATAGAGAGCGTTGCAGTAATCTATACGGGATGTAACCAGAGCGTGGACTACCGTCGCCAAGTCAGACTTCCCATGGCCTTTGGCTTTCTGTGCCAGATAGTGCTGATGTCTCACCAAACTACAAATACCATGATTTCATAGACTTCAATCTCAGGCTATTTAGGCACCTCATCATCCCTATAGTTCTCACAGCAGATCTAGGAAATTATGGTATGATGGCAATATAGATTCTATTGGAACATGTATAATGCTTTTTGTTCATATCATTTAATCATAACAGTATACAAATAAGGAATTCAAATGGTACTTTGCTAGCTAGTGATGAGAGGTCAGTGTGGAGACCCTAATGAATATTTTGTTGTATCATTTGTATTGTCTATTTCCCCCATAAGATGGTAGCATACAAGGTCCATATCTCGTTTAAAGATCCATTAAAATACTAATTATTAGGGCTGGGCGGTTTCGTTTCGTTAATTCGTAATTCGTTAATAATTCGTTAATTTTTTCAATTACAAAACGATAACGAACCATTCTGGAGCAATTATTTAAAAAAACGAATTTTCAAAAACGTTTTGTAAATGCTTCGTATTTCGATATTGTATTCGTTTCGTTATTGTTTTGAGGTCGTTTCGTTATTATTTCCGCATGTCTGGGCCAGTTTTATGGTTTAATTAGTGAAAAAAAATTATAATATCACACCAACAGTCAACAACAGAGGGAGAGGGAAGCTTTTTGGAGGTTTTTTAGCGTATTTCGCGGTCGCGTCCGCCATTAACGAATCGATTCGTTATTGTTTTGGAAATCGATTCGTTAATTTTTTACCATTTACGAAATTTCATAAATATCAAACTTTTTAAAAGGAAAATTTTGTAATTATTTTAAATATCGAAACAAAAAAAAATCCCAAATACAAATCGATTTTAGAAACAAATTTTTCCGTTGTTACCCAGGCTTACTAATTATCTCCCCAGTATGGGAGCAAATGGATGCTTCTGTGCAGTATTTTTCCCATATCTGCACATTCTGAAATGTTCTGGTCAACAACCTGTACAAAAATACAGGTTGAGAATCCCTTATCCAAAATGCTTGGAATCAGAAGCATTTTGGATTCCCCCTCCTGCAGATTTTGCATATGCATACGTTAAGAGATATTTTGGAGATGGGACCCAAATCAAAATATGAAATCCATTTATGTTATTTAGTCAGTTTATATAGATAGCCTGAATAAACTTTCATATACTACTTTAAAAAGTTTTTATGCATGAAACAAAGTTTGTGTACACTGAACTATCAGAAAGCAAAGGTGTCACTTTCCCAGTCATCCATCTGGTCAATTTTGGTTTTTTGTGTATTTCAGATTTTGGAATTCAGGATCAGGGATGTTCAAGGTATATATGTGGTTTTTCTGCACAAAAAATGGACAATGCTTCTGAACAAAAAGCACATTTCTTATTCAGGAAATACTGGATGGCATCCTGTTCAGTACTTCCTATGTTGACAAGCAAGGCAATGTTGTTTTTGCACACAAATCCATTTGTATTTCTACACTGAATAATTTCCCCAAACACTTTTGGATGTTCAAATATGAGGGAAAAACTACAAAACAAAAATTTAAAGTTAGATTCTTCTTCCTAATAGGGTTTTTTTTTAAAAAAAAAAATCTATTTTGGGCATGGGAATAAAAAATGGAAAATATTGTTTCCATCTCGGTTCAACTACAGACAGCTCTAAGTAAAAGACAATAATGAATGGTGCCTGTGGCCCCTGGAAGAACTGAGGGAAATAAATGGGGAAATAAGTTGGTTCCATTTTTTACAAACCAAGCAATGCTTTAAGGAAGACCAAAAAATGAGCTTTAATGAAAAGGACACTTGTTTGGACATTGTAATGTGAAAGGAAAAAAACTGATTAAAATATTATATCAAGGCCTTCTAGAATGGAACAATGAGAAAGACTTAATAAAGGATAATATGATTAAGTGGGCCAGGGATATAGGGCATTACATACTCTTAGAAGAATGGGAACATGTCTGGAAGGTCAAATTAAAATTCACAAGAGCCATCAGTATAATAGAAAATTGGCATAAAGTATTTTACCGATGGCATCTGACAACAGTCCTGCTCTCTAAGTCTAACAAAGACTATAACAGCTTATGCTGGAAATGTGGGAAGGAGCTCGGGACTTTCTACCATTTATTGTGGAGTTGTAAGAAAGTAAAAAAAAATGGTTATTGGTTCAGAAACACACCCAAAGTATAATTAAGACAAAGTTTGCTATGAAACCAGAGTACTATCTACTGAATATAACAGATCTTGGTCTAAGGAAAAATGAAAAGATCTTCTACCTATCAGCAGCTGCAAGAATATTAATTGCACAGAAATGGAAAGCTAAAGAGACCCCTTCTGACTAGGATTGGATCAAGAAGATAGAGTTAATGGAGTTAGATAATTATTTACTAAAGGAACAGAGGAAGGAAAAACAAACTAACTGGAACCAGCTCAGAGCATACTTGATGAAAAAAAGTAAAACTAAATATATAACATAAGGTACTATGAATAAAATTTAATACATAATATATGGCACTATAAGAAGATTTACATAATTTTATGATTGTACCTCTGTGGACTGAACTGGAAGTCAACAACTTTTTATTTTTCTCTCCGCCCCTGTGTTCCGACCTTCCCTACCTCCATTTCCCTATTTCTACTCTCCTCTCTCCTACCTCCCCATACGTTATCACTCTTTTAATTTCTCACTTTACTATCACTCCGATTGTTCCCCCTCTTTCATTGTCACGAAAAAATCTCACAATAAAAATTATCAATAATAAAAAGGAGAATATTGTTTCCATCTCAATGCTACATATTACTTTCCTCTCAAAATCTTTTCAGATTGTTCAGGTTGATAGACTGCAAATGCCTTACTCAGCGACAGGATCTCAATCTCCCAATTTTAAAACTCTGGCTGTACACTACAACTAAAAGAAGGGTTTTTAAAATTAACCCAGAATAATCTTAATGAAGGGATTTGGTGCTGAAAGGATACAGTAAAAAATGAAGAAAATAGACAATGTTTATGTCATTATATTATTCTCAACACTCTGTACATCAATGATTTCTCATTTAAGTGTATTACACGTTCAGCTACACTGGCATCAGAGGTCTATTCCCTGAACTCCATCCACTTTCTTCTTTCAGTTCTATTCTCAGCAACATCCTTCAAGTCACTGTCTCTTCCATTTTCCCAATTCATCTTCTGCTCTCTTCATCTTTTTACAATAAGGCATTCTTCCTGCCCTAATTCCTTTTACTAGTCACTTTGTTTCATGCCTTTCCCCGCGTTATTCACATTTGATTATATGCCATGTTCATAGGTTCTTCTGATTTTTTAAAAATATCTACAGATGACAAAAATTGTGCTCATGCAGTTTTCCCAGCTTGGAAGGACTGAGGACAGAACCAAATTTTCTTTTTCATCGTACATTGTAGAGGGGAATCAGAACAGATCATTTGAGTTATTTTGCCCCTCCAGCCATATAGCAGGATCTGATTTCATGCTGCTCTGACTTGGAGAAGTCACAAAGCACAGCAAGTGGTACATTTCTTTCTTAAATCAATCTTATTTCATGTGGCCTGATTGATACTACTCCACATATGTATAGTTCTATACATATCTATAGAACTATACAAACTCTAGAAATGTAAACAAGTTTCATATAGGATGACAGCCCAAAGAGTGTTATACAGTGGTTAGAAGAACAGACTAAGAGTTGAGAGAGCTAAGCTCTAATCCCAGTGAGCTGTGACCCTCAGACTGTGATCTCAAGCCAGTCACTCTTTTTAGCTGACCTTCCTTAAAGGGTTATTGTGAGAATAAAATGGAGAGGAGGAGAGCCAAATATGCCATGCTGAGCTCATTTGAGAAAATGTAACAATAGAATAAATAAAATGAATCAATGCTCTAATACTATAAGCTGTAAGAAATCCCCACAACTGCCCATATTTGGTGATCTAGCACTTTTAAAGATATATGTGTTCAGTCTCTTTTTTGTCAACCTAGTGAGATTACACAATCACAGATAAACTATTGTTGTTTCCTTTAACCAACCCTAAGGCTACCACAGTTCATGATGTTTGGAAGCTGGTATTTCTCAGGCATTATTGTTTTAGCTCTGTATGTATTGTGTTATCTGCAACTTGTAGTAATATTAGGATGGGTGGAACAATATCCTTTGTAGACCTTGGCTACTGATATTCATAATAGGTCTCTAAGAGCCATGTAGAGCTAGTATACTAATGTGTTCTAGTGCTTCAGCTCCAAAGCACTCCAGCACTATAGAGCATCCTGGGGAAATTATATCATAAATTTAGAAAAGGAAGGTCAACTGTAGGACACAATGCATGGGGGAATGTCTGGGTGTTTCATTACCTAGGAGAGAAAATGATCTGTGATATATCTTTGCTCTTTCCCACACACCAACCTGGCTATTGTGTTACTCAATAGCATACTACTTTCAAGTTGTGACCATATCTATTCATATCCATTTGAAGTGTGAGCAGGCCACTATAGGGATGGGGGCAATGTGCAAGGCGAATGAAAAGATAAGAAACTATCAGGTGGAGAAGATGGAAAACCTTCTTAGTTGTAGCTATTTCCACATCTCCCTTGTTCTTCATTTCAACTGAGAAACCTTTAAGTGTGGCAGTAGTAACAACAAAGCTCTTTTTCTTCCCTGTAACACCAACCTCTTTTTCTTCCTCCACATGCCCCTATACAATTCCCTAATATTATGGATGTGTAATAAAATGAAATAATAATAATAATAATAATAATAATAATAATAAATGATACTTTGAACAGGAGAATGTGGCAGATAAAACCAAAACATTTATAATTTATAACCATCATAAACTGCAAATACTTGAGGTCTCTGACTAAGCTAAGTGGCACTTAAGCACACATAAATGTGCATGGGATTATATTGTCATTGTTGGAGAGATACAAAGCAAACAAAGAATTAAGGGGAAAACATTGCTCTCTGGTTATTATTCTTTCTAGATTGGCAACATCCCTTTAATCCCTTCTACAGCAAAATCAAGGAATCCCAAAGGAATCCTGCTGCTTCATTAGCAATACAAAACATATTATATCCCTCTAGATATTATTTTGCAAGCTGGTTTAATCAATGATGTCTTATTTTAACATGAGTTGATCAGTTGATCAGAACAGTGGTAAGCATGTTGGCAGGGGACTTCCTCTGATGGGAAATGTGTACTAATTAACAAAAATCAAGTTACCCAATTTTTGCAGAATTTAATTTGCTTAACTTTTCTCCAACTGTGTGTCATCTGCTCTGAAATCAATCTATTTATTACTAGGCTGACAACTGCTTGTGTGTGGTCCAAAGTGTCTTAAATGATGCTGACAAAAATATAGGAGAATTGTCAGTACAAAAGGAAACAACAATTTGAATCTGACTTTTCTTTAGATGCTTCATATATTCCCTTCACTCAATATATCATAAATCCCACAAAGCACAGAAAAATGTCCTGAAACATGCATTATGCACAACACTGTCAGGTTCTAAGATAGCATTGAAATAAAGACAATGTTTATGTCAATTAGGTTTCACTGTATAACCTGAAAGCTACAGCTGTGAAAGCCATCTTCTGTACATTTTCACCTCCTATATTACTACCAATAGTGGAACATTGAAGAACTGATCTTAAAACTAAAAACTTGTTAGAGAGAGGGGGGGGGGGGGGGAGGGAATACACTCCCTCACATATCTAGGTCTCAAATCATTTTAAATCTTTGAAAGTAATAATTAACACTCCAAGATCAGACTAGGCACACATTTAGCTGTCAGTGTTATTTTGTTAAATTATTGTCCTACAGTTTTTGTAAGATGTTCCAACCAGTAATCTATGTGACAAGGTTCCCATTACCTACAAGGATACTCCTCATACAAGACTGGGGATTCAGGATTAGGGAGGCCTGGCATAGTGGGTTAATCGGTTTAGTGAAATAAACAAATTACAAAAAGCGACTTTATAAAATATTTTCTTGTGTTTTGTCCACCCAATTAAAATTAATTATTTTATTACATTACTTTGCATTAACATCATGCCAACTTTTTGTTTCATCTTTGTTATTATCACCATTTATACTCCTATTTATGCGAAGGGGCCATGTGTGCAGCAAAACTTGTAAATATATATGAGAAAGAAGATTTACTGCATGAATTTTTTCAACTTAAAATTATTCACAAGATAGTTATCAGCACTGAAAGATGCCCAGTTGGACTTCTGAACACATATTATGATATTGGAAGATTGTGTGTGTGTGTGTGTGTGTGTGTGTATGTATGTATGTATGTATATATATATATATATATATATATATATATATATATATATATGACAAAAAAACCTGCAAGATATATTTGCCAATATCTACCTTGCCATTAAACTATTTTGTACAGTACTCGTTACTGTTTCATCAGTTGAAATATCTTTCAGTGGACTGGCAAATTCACTGAAAACATGACAAAAATGCACAGCTAGTCAATGGAAACTTACAACCCCATCACAAAGGCCAGGTGAAGCATTCCGTTTCATCGCTGGACAGCAAGGGCAGTGAGGCAAATCTGTCACCCTGTGCACTGCTCCCTAATGGTGACCATTCCAACATCATACATGGGAAGTGTCACCCTCCCATTGAGGACCCATGCTGGCTTCATTGGACAGGCTCCTGTGTTGTGGGGAAAGCATCCAAGCATACTACCACCCCAGTTGGAGGCAGGGCCTCTGCCGGAAGTCACATGATGTCATGTGATGGCTGCCATGGCGCTCCATCCCCAAGACAGGGTAGAAGCTTCTTAGCACAGTTAAATTACTCCATCTGATGAGGCCCCTAATCATCTAGCAACTTTGTGCATTCAAATGATTTAGCTAGTGAATATCTATGCCCCAAATTGTGGCCAAAGGGATTTTTTTTAGAGGGGTTGACAAAAGGATGAGAAAAGTACAAACAGACAATATGATAGTGGCAGGGGATTTTAATACAACATTTAACCAGGAACTGGATTCATCATCACAAAAGAGAAAGGATTTACAAGTGAGCCGTGCTTTTGTTCAGTTGGCGAAGGAAAGGATACTTGTTCAGGTCTTGGTGGTGGGGCTATGTGTTTGTAAAATGTTCACTGTTTTGTGTTTTGTTTACACTGTAAGTTGTTATTGTGTGTAAATAAAATCTTTTAAAAAATGATTTAGCTATGCAAGTTGATTTTATTGTGGTCATTTAAAAATGTGCATTGACAAAACTAGAAAATAGCTTTTGAGATCATTTTTGACATTATTCAAAGTTTTGTTATGTAAATTGATTTAGTTTTTAAGAATAAATATAAACATTACTTTTGAGTAATCATTCAGATTACTCAAAACCTAGAGAATCACACTGATTTTAACTTATTGGAAGGTAGAGCCCTCCACCAAACATAGTGACCTGGGGGTTTCTTTCGGGGGGGGGGGGGCATGCTCACCAGAAATGGCTAACCTTGTAGGCCAAGAAAAAGCTGGTCTTGGCCACTCCAAACCATCATTTCCACCTCGGCCTACAATTAGAAAGATGACTGTAGGAATTGCCCATACAGAGATGGATCCAAGAGGTGTCTGCTCCTTTGGAGAGGACAATCTTATTCAGAAGAAGTTTGATTATCTAGTTTGGAGACATGGTAAACCACAGAATTTCTGTCCATCACCCTCTCCTTGCAGATGTAATTGACTCTATTAACCAAGATAATAAACATAAAATGATAACAATTCAATAGTCATGAAATTATTATCATGATCAAATACTTATATTTTTACAGATATCAACTGCAAAAAAATGTGGAAAAATCAATTATTCTCAGTGTCACAGAGACACTGAATCTCCTAGAGCCAGCATGATGCAGCAGTTTGAATGTTGGACTAGGACTGCATATCAGGATTCAAATTCTTGCCCAACCATGGAAATCTACGGGGTAACATTAACTAAGACTTGAAGGAAGGCAATGGCCAATCATATTCATGGCAGGTTTCACTTGGAGTTGTCATAAGTCAGAAACAGCAGCTATCAATTACCATCATGCGAGTGTTCTCTCTGCATATAATATTATGAGGACCTGAATTTGTTCATAAATGCTAAATTAACCTTCCCAGATTTTGTCCCTTTTTATGTGATGAGAGTGTCTATAATGAATAGCCTGGGACAAGGAGATGTGGCCAAGGATGGTATCAATGGGTTATCTTTCCATCTTTGACCCAGTAAATATATCTATCCTTTCCCAGAGAAGCAGAAGATCTAAGGTTTGCCTGACTACTTTCAAACTGTTTGTAATGTTGGTTTTTTCTTCCTAATTTTAACTTACATTTGTTGTTGCTACTTCACTGCTTTAATATGATATGAAAACTGAAGATTTGTGTGTGTTTGTATATATGTGTACACACACACACACACATACACACACATGTTGGTATAAATAAAATGCAAAATAAAATCCCCAATACATAATAAGTAAATGAAATAAATAGCACACCAGCCTTTCTTTCTCCTGCTTCCAGCCACATTGCTTTCTGATCATCTCTTCCTTCATCACTATAATATATTTCTCCTGATTATATCTCAATTAACATATTTATTTTCTCCACACTTTACATCTTAACAATTATTCTCTCCCCCTCCCCCCTCCCCCAATAGCAGTACCTGCCTATTATGTATGTTTGTACTAGATGCAGGGGGACCTTTTTTCCTATGAAGAAGCATTGACCCATTGAAAAGGTCAACTGAGGCAAATCCAGTGATGAGTGAAGCCGAATTCCAGAGTGGGAAGCATTTGTTGCACTGCAGTATGGTGGGCCATCTATTATGAATTGACAGGGTTAATAATGTTTGCTTTGAGTGTTCTGCAAATTGGAACATAAGAGTTACAAGAACTGTCTCGGAATCATGGAAGCAAGCACTTTGAATGAGAGATAACAACTAGCCTATATAAAGCTACTGTAAACATGAACAAAAGTCTTGAAATAGTCCAGCATTGCTTGCTTTTTTCAACTAAAAAGAAACGAGAAGAATGGCTAGATGAGAATGTGGCCAATCTAACCAGAATTTCAATACCTGGAACCTCAGGCCTCCAATCATGAGAGGCATTAAAGACCAGTCTCTTCCAGCAGACCTATCCAGTTGATTTCTTAAAATAGGAATAGATTGTTGTAATATGTACTTGTCTTATATGTTATTTGAAACTATTACATGTGTTTCACCGGATTATCTGTTTTTAATCAATGTTACATGTTTTTAATGAAGTTATGTATTGTATTTTAAGTTCTTGTTGTTCCTTATCTTACTCCATTGGGAAAGGCAGGGAAGAAGCATCATCGTCATCATTTTACCATGTAAGGGAGGCATCCCATGTGTTGCAGGCCTCTAGTTTCTTACACTTAAGGAATGTTAGCCCCAGATTGGTTGGTCAACAGAGAAGAAAATTGCAGTAACAAAAGATAAAGGATTTCCATAGAAGCAGGTTAGACTGATGAATTTGACTACACCATTTAAGCAGTTTCCTAACCAATTTGTAAACCCCAAGAGAGTAGGATTTATTGACTTTACAGTTTGGTGTTTGAAATGTTGGTCAAGAGATACTATTACAATATCTGTAAACAGAGAGAGAATATTATTTTAAACAATTATTGTACTTTTCCTGAATTAATGCAAGGTACTGGAAATATTGAAATACTACTCAATATTGCAAAGTATTTAAATGCCTGTATAAGACATGCCAATAACACATGTGATATCAGTTGCAGTGCATCACTATTGCATATATTGATGCTACTAACCACTGCCAGTATCATGTTGCTTGGTAATGGAAGGTAATGCATATATCAAAAATTCAATGTGTCTTATAGCTTTGACATATGCTTCTTTTAGGAAAACAATATGGTTAGATTATGTCATGTCTAAATAACCAATGTTCCTAGAAACATCTGTGTCTACACCAGATATATCCATGTGCTTTGATGAACCTCGCCGGGGTGGGTGGGGGTGTAACTGCATAATCTGGTTATAGTATATAATATATAAAGGAGATAAAGCCTGATTTTATTGATTCCTGTTATAGCTGTTTGCAAATGGGCCAAAGAGATTATTAAAGAGAATACTGATGCTGGTCTACCCTATTAGACAAAACTGTAGTTTACAGACTGAGGAGCTTCAGTGACCAAAATAGTAAACCTTAAGCAACTCCAGTTAGATGAGGACTGACAAGCATAAAGCAAAGAACCTTCAATCCTTCAGCAAAGAGATAGGCACAAGGGGACTATGGTTGTTTAAACAGGATTACACAGCATGCTGGAGAGCCCGTCATATTTCCTTCTGCCCTCCCACATGAAAGCAGTTAA
Organism: Anolis sagrei; assembly: GCF_037176765.1. Classification (NCBI taxonomy): domain Eukaryota; kingdom Metazoa; phylum Chordata; class Lepidosauria; order Squamata; family Anolidae; genus Anolis; species Anolis sagrei. The sequence continues at coordinate 125,180,406 of NC_090023.1, forward strand.
GTATTGCGGGCTGCCTTCTCAGTCTACAGAATAGAATGTCAGATTACAGTGACAGAGACCTTTCTTCCCCATCTCCCTCTGGCATAAAGGGAAATCAATTCTATCACTGACACACATTTCTTTCTTAACATAGAAGCCCTTGCAGCAGAACATTATGCATTCTATTTTTAAACAAAAACGGGCTAATCTATTAAGTGGACCTCTGGTGTCTGTTCCAATATAAATGGCAAGACTAGTGGAGACTAGATCAAGACTACAAACAGAAGAGAATTAATGCACTCTCACAAATTTCAGTTCAAATTGGGGCAATGAGTTTACTGTAGGATAAAATAGGGGAGAAAACTGTAGCATCCAGCTATGTCTTTAAAGTAATGTTTCCTTCATTTCTAGCTACTAATTTAGCTTTGGGTTGCTAAAGAGAAACATTTTCAAACTGGCCATATCTAATACAATTTCTAAGGTTGCTCCGCAGTTATGTCTTGGTGTTCAGTCGGTTAACAAAATCAAGGCAGATGGCAACAAAGTAATGCAACCATGTTTTAAGTGCCAGCTGTACATGCCAGCAAGTCATGAACATTAATTTTATTTCTATCTCATAATCACATGACACCTAGTGACCTAACAATGAATTGCAGGATGTAATTGATGAGGAATGAGTTCAGTAAAATGGAGAGGGAATAAAAGTGGGTGGGAGGGAGGGGAAGCTCTGTGTTTCTCTGTGTGTGGTTTGTGTTCATTTCTGAAGCTTACAAAATGGGCAATGAATAATGAAGCCATATATTAGAAAAATATGTGTATAACTATTAATATTCATCAATCAACTTACTCATGCTCAGTTAACAGCTTATGAATAGAAAAAAAATGCTGTATGGAATGAGACTGACCCAGCATTTTCTTTCTGACAGTGGCACACCAGTTGCTTTGAGGATGTTTATGAAGAGGCTCCCTTGTCCTATTGATTGACTGCAGTTTACAGTAAATTTAGCAATCATGAGAAGTTCCTCTTCAGACACATATCAAAATGGGCTGTCTCATACATACCCAACCCTGCAAGGGCATGGTCTGCTATGTAAAGATTATGTTAGGAGCCCCAGGGGCTATTGTATGTTGTGGCACAGCTGGTTGGGAGCCAGGTGCATTAAAATCACCACTGACTAAAAGGTCATGAGTCTGAAGCCAGCTCAGGTCAGAGTAAGCTCCCGACCATATCTAGCTTGCTGTCGACCTTTGCAGCCCAAAATGCAGTTGCACCTGTCAAGTAGGAAATTTAGGTACTGCTTATGCCAGGAGGCTAATTTAACTAATTTACAATGCCATCAAAATCTCCAGCAGCATGCAAAAGAATGAGGAAGTACTCCGTCGGTGTCACAAGTGGATGGTGAAGCGATAGCTCCCCTGGTGGCTGGAATTCAAGCATACCCTCATGAAACTGGAAAGTTAAATAGCCTCTGTGTGCCTGTCTATATATTTTGTGTGTCAATTGCATAGAATGTTTGCCATGTATATGTGAATTGTGATCCGCCCTGAGTCCCCTGCAGGGTGAGAAGGGCAGAATATAAATACTGTAAATAAATAAATAAATAAATAAATAAGATAGACTTGTAATGCTAGGAAGCAAACTTGGAAAGGAGTGTGTGCTTGAGGTTCTGATGGACACATCCTGCCCCCAAGCTGCACATTTCCCATTCTAGTGACTTTTTTTCCTTCTCAAACTCAACACTGAGTTTGCAACACTGGAAAATCTGCTCAGAAATTTACACTGGTGTTCTGGGGTGCGGGATAGATGAGATGGGTAAATCACCTCTCAGCTTGGATGAATGGTGCAGTTTTATCAGCAGAAGATCCCAACTGGATCCAAACAAGGTCTTTGAATTCCTATTAAAATAACACTGGCAAAAACACATGTTGGTGCTTCAAATGTTAAACCTGTTTCTGGCTATATTTGACCTGATGATACCCAAAATGGCACCTTTTTTTTGAGATACAGAACATATGGCTCCCACCAGTCTTCATCTGATCACCCATAAAAATCATGATGATCATATCTAAGAAACTAGAGCTGATGTAGTCTATCTAATGCAATTTTCTGAACTGGTACCGCAAATAATCGCAGGAGCAGGTCTAAAAACCAAGACACCAAGTTTTTTGTTGTTGGACTGTGGAGATTATCCTAGAAATTCAGAAAATGGCTGAATCTTCACATCAAATTTGAAATAGATTTTGTACAAAATAGATTTTCCCTCTACAAACTGTAGAGGGAAAAATTCTTCCCCCAAAATTAGTACTGTGATTCTCTTTTTGAGAATTTGCACAGCCATGGCAGAATCAACTATACACAAAGGATTTTGAACAGAGAATTAGCCCTCAGATTCATTCAAGTCACCCATTCCAACTTAACAAAATCCATTCATTTTCTCCATTATTTATAACCTTACCAATTGGCATTACCAGCTAATACTGAATATAGCACCTTTCATGTGAACAACTTGTGCTCTACCACTAGCCTATGGCCATGAAATGCACTGTGTACATTATAGTCATCTGGGCATTTATTTAAACTTGAGTGAAAATGAATAAACAAACAAATTTAGCTCTTCTCCTCTGCAAAGTCATTGCTCATGCCTATTATACTTTGAAATGAATCATTCTTTATAAGACATTAAACATAAACTTGTCCCAAATATTCCCACAATATGCTCAAAGACAAAGTGGGTGGTTCATTCCAGTTGTTTGGTTTATCAAAATAATTTGTCTGCTGTTTCTCAAGTGTATTGTGGAAATTGAAGAACATCAGTGAGGGGTTTTTTATTACATAAGTAGTCGTGGCATTAGCAATACAGAAAAAAACTGTAGGTAATGTAGATTGGAAAGCATTTGATGACAATTTAATGCTTGAAATATAATGAATAATTCAGCCCATGGATCCTGAATATCATCTTTCTTCCCACATTATTCAAATTATATAGCAAGGATTATTGTTATGAAAACAAAGCAGAGTACTTCTGACATCACAGCTTATATCACAGACCAACACCTTTTATAAAAACATCACTTTGCCATCTCTTTGAAGAGAACTCACTCAAAAATATTGGAGCTGTATGCAGACAAGACTAATCCCTTGCCTATCTTTGCTAAGTATGATGCATTGTTTCATCGCTAGTCTTATTTATTAAAGTTACTGCAGACAAAATTTGTCTCTCTCTTATCTCAAAAATTCTTATTTTTTACTTCCCTGTCTAAGTTAGAACAAAAACACACTGTACGGTAATATGCTATAGGAGTGCACAGGGATAGAGAGGGAAACAGGGTTTAACATTGAACAGTTACTCTTCAGATAGCAACTAAAATACCCATGATATTGAGGGGGACTCGTTGAGTTATAGTTCTAGAAAGTACTTTTACTTAACAGTGCTAAGGTTGTACTATTTCCATTTTATACTGTCACTGCTTCTTGTCACAACATGGAAACGGGCTTGATCTCTCAGTCTCTTTCTCTCTCTGTCTCTCTCTCTCTCCCACACACACATACACACACACAATTGACTATCTCACACATCTTTCAATATGTTGGGAGGTTCAAGTAAACCATCACAATTGGTTCATAAAGCTACAGAGAAGACCAGTGCAAGGCATTTTTCTGCTGGAGATAAAGCACATGGCAACTCTTCTTCACTTTGATATACAGAAACTGATTAAATAAGCAGGTGACTCTTACTTCCACTACACAATAGGGGAAAAGACAGTTTAGATACAGCTTGGGGATTGAAGGTGAATATCTGGGAAGCATCATGGTACTTAAACAGATGTTTATCCTGCATAAGCAAAGATTAAGAGAAGACATAATAGTCAAGTTTAAACATTTGAAAGGATGTCATAAGGAAGAGGAAGCAGGCTTATTTTCTGCTGCCCTGGAAACTAGGACTCAGAAAAACGTGTTCAAATGACAGGAAATGAGGTTCCACCTGAACATCCGGAAGAATTACCTGACTGTAAGAGCTGTTCAATGGCGGAACTCATTCGTTTGGAGTGTGGTGGAAGCTCCTTCTTTGAAGGCTTTTAAACAGAAACTGGATGGTCATCTGTTGGGAGTGCTTTGATTCTACTTTAGCTGAATGGCAGGGGTTTGGACTAGAAAGCCCATGTGTTCTCTTCCAACTCTATATTCTATGATACTTTGCTTCTGTGACCATGTGTGGCTGTCACCAGAATGAGTTCTCTTTATCTGCTTAGCAGAGCTGGCTCAGTAACTAATACAGGTTTTTTTTTTATTATCAATACCTTCTTTGATGGATATTAGGCCTGGGTAACAACGGAAAAAATTGTTTCTAAAATCGATTCGTTTTTTGGGGTTTTTTGCGTTTCGATATTTAAAGGAATTCCAAATTTTTTCTTTTAAAAAGTTCTATATTTACGAAATTTCGTAAATGTTAAAAAAATTATGAAACATTAACGAAACAAATATGAAACAATAACGAATCGATTCGTTAATGGCGGACGCGACCGCGCAATATGCTAAAAAACCTCCAAATGGGACAGGGGGAACTTCTGAAGCTTCCCTCTCCCTCTGTTGTTGACTGTTGGTGTGATATTATAATTTTTTTCACTAATTAAACAAAAAACAACTATAAAACTTGCCCCAGACATGCGGAAATAATAACGAAACGACCTCAAACCGATAACGAAACAAATACATAATGAATTCGAAGCATTTACGAAACGAATTTAAAAATTTGTTTCGTTTTTAAGTTGCTCCAGATTGGTTCGTTATCGCTTCGTTATAAAAAAATAACAAATTTTTAACAAATTACGAATTAACGAAACGAAACCGCCCAGCCCTAATGGATATATATCTTTGTCTTCAGTCATTTTGGTGCCCAATGAATGATACAGAATGAATGTTAAAAATATTCCTAAAATGTGAAATTGTAGTGATGTGTGTGTACATGCATGTTGTACTGTTTTTGAAGTTAGCAGTGGTGTAGAAAGCTTTAGCATGCACAAATGGCTTTTAAAATAAGTAATGGAAATTCAATCGTTGCATGTGGATTAGGCATATAAATATGTATATTTCTTCATAAGTACATTACTCTGTAATTTTTTCCATATCTGTCTTAAAACTAGCTTTTAATCGGAATTATATCATTAATCCCTTTCTTTTTTTCCTTTCATTTTCCTATGAATAAGCTTATATATTTTTTAAAAAAATCAAGAGTTGAAACTTTGAGTATTTTCAAATAAGAAAAGAAAAAGTTGTATTAATATTCATCCTTTTTAAATAGATTTAATCTTCCTCATACAGGATGCAGGGAAGCTCTTACGGAGAGGCAAACCATAGCTTGCCTATGTTGACAGGTCATCCCTCCCACTCCAGAAGAAACCTTTAGATTTAACAAATTGAAAGATTTAAATATTTTTATGGGTTTCAGAAAAGAACTAAGAACTATTTAACATAAAACCTACAAGTGGCTCTCATGTATTATTCTTGATTTGCATCATGTATTGAATGTATGGTAGAGATTTTTTATATCAGGATTTGGTCTCCCAGTAAAATATCTTGCATGTGCATAGATATAAAAAAAATTAAAATTAGATTGAATAATCCCAACCTCGTGAGGGCAACTACAGTGCATGATAGTATTGATGCATGGTAGAATATCAAGCCAATCTCCATTGAAATTGCTGGATATAGATCTAAAAGGAAAAAAAATATCTATGCAGACCTACCATGGCTACTTATTGCACACAACAAAATTATGTTAGGCCTGGATTCTAAATGGACAGGAATTACATTGTATTCATTTTAGAATATACCTCCATTCAGATTCTTTCTTACGTTCAACAGAAAGAATCTGAGAAATAGAAGTATTGAAGACAAAAGAAAGATTCTTCTAACAGAATCATCCCTCTGAAAGAGGGGTCCAAGTACCATATTCCTATAGGGTTTGGCCTTTCTTGGGGTATTATTTATTTATTTAGGTAAAAACATCACTATACATGATGTTTTACAAAAAAAGAACAAGACAAAATAATTCCCTGACCTCAGGCTTACAATCTAAATATATAACTCTTAAAGAATGGGAATGGCAGTATGGGACAGGATTAAGTCCATCAGATGCTTCTTATTTTTCTCCCCATTGAAGCCATGGCAGTAGCAGTAGGGATGGAGGGTAGGTCTTTTATTTGAACCTGTGCCTGGTTCTGACTTAGGGCTGTTACCTTTTTTTCATATGAACTTCTGTTCAGTTACATGATATATGGAGTGCTCTCTGTTGAGTGAAGGATTATTTTTTGCTTGTGTTTCTCATAAGAACATTTTTATTTTAAAAACTTTATTATTATCTTTTAAAATACCTTAAGAATTATATAGATTTTTTTAAAAAAAGAGAAAGATAGAAGACCAAAATAAAATAAAATAAAACTTTAAAAACACAGAAGAAAAATGAACAAATAAAATGAAAAGGAAAAGAAGGGAATAAAAGGTGACTTCCAGTCTTCATTTCAGCTGTTATAAATGTACATAGTTGTTCATATCACTCTCTCTAGAAATTATCTCATAAGAACATGTTTGGATATCTATTCAAAAACTGCATGAAAAAGAAGGGGTGTGAAAAATGGAATATATGAAAAACTGAAATGTTCCTGTTCATCTATCTACAACAGATATGGCTATAGGATTGTACCCCATAGTAATCATTTGTTGGCAGAGCAGAAATCACTGTCAGAATGAATTTTCTCTATATATGACACCTCCCTTGTCATAAATCCGCTCCAGAAGGTTGGGTGACAACACAAAAGGATTTGGGGGTGTAGGGGGTTGTAGGGGAGAGGAGAGGAAGAGGAAGAAAAGTCCTACTGCAGAAACAGGTCACCTTCTACGACATGGGGTAAAATCCTCTACATTTATGTTTTTTTTCATTCTGCCATTTCTGTCTTAGAATAGAAATCCAGCAAAATATATGCCTAACATTATGGTATATATGTTACATCAAGAAGCCAACCATCATCAGTGGAGTAAAGTACAATAATTATCACAGTGTGCAAATACCGAATCCTATGTAGAGTCTAACATTTGAGTCACCATATGTTTCCTAATGACTATTGACAGCTAAAAGAACAAGTAGTAATTCCCCAAGTAAAGTGAAGATAATGATTTCCTTTCCTTTACCAAAACATAAAAATCCAGTCAACATAAAGGAGTACCTGTCGTCCCATTTCCTGCATTTTTGTACATAAGGTATTAATCTAACTTTTTCTACAATTCCAATTCAAACAGTATCACACTCTTTATTTTAGTGATTTTTGGCTTTGCTAAAGAAACTGCATTTTATGGTTTATTCATCTCTGTGTAGGTGGTCAAAACATGTGTACACACTTCAGAGACAAGCTGCCAACAAAAGTGCACCCAAAGTCAGTTTTTACTGTTTTCATTTGTATGTTTCAAAGAGCTTAAAATCTTCTTCATACCAGTTAAATTCCTTTGTCTATGGGGAAATCTATGTCAGAGATATGGAAAGTGGAGTCCTACGACATGTCACATCAACAAGTGTGTAAAAAGATGGGAAGTAAGAAATATGAAAACATTTTTGTGGTGTTGGCTTGTGACATTTACAGCAGTGGAGTAAGGAATCTATTCCAGATTTTAGTCCATAATGTAGAGGAACTAATTAAGGCATTGAACACATTCTTTGGATAGTTCCTTTATAACTTCAATTTAAAGGCAATTTAACAGCACTATGGGTGGTTCCCCACAGCCCTTTAACCCAGGAGGAATTGTGTAAAAAATAAATAGCCCTTTTCTACAGGAATCTTGTTTGAAAGTTATAACCCACTGCAGAAAAGGCCCTGTTTTGCATCCTAGAATATGGGGTGCTGACTGAACCCCTTTTCCAATTAATCCCTTTGTCCATGCACCACTTTATTTGTATCTCATTTTTCTTCCCGTTTGAAAGTCAAGGTGGCTTATGCAAAAGCAGGGAATATAATAAAATACAAGTAGTTAAACACATACAAAATCAAGATTCAAACAGTATTAAACAAAAAAATTACTTTAAAGCAGATTTACACAGTACAGCACCATAAAAACTTTTTTTTGTTAAAATCAGTTTCTAAATCTTGCAGAAAGAAAAAAAAAACTTAACCTGTCACTGAAAGGAAAGCAAAGAGCCATCCCAGGTTCCCAGAGAGGGAGTTCAAAAGTCTGGGAACAGACACAGAGGAGGCCTGGTGTATCATCTTAGTTTATGGTGCATGGTCTAGATTCCTGGTTTCATGAATGAATCCAAAAACTATTTGTACTATAACCTCAAAATCTCAGTGTTTTCCCCCTTTGCTAGAAACCGCCTGTGAATGCAAAAAGCAGTGAAATTCAAGAATGGGTCTATAGATCAAATCCACTACCTGACAATCTTTTTCACCTATTTCATGTGGCAAATGTCCAGTTCTATAGGACAATACATTGCATAGTCATGTTACATAATAATGCAACTGATTGCCTAATCTCTAAGGCATATATATTAGACATGTGCATAATTTTCAGAAGTTTTCTAAGTAAGAAGGTAATTCAGAAGTTTTGTACAACTGAAGTGATGTCCACCGCATTTGTGTCGCCCACACCAAAAACTTTAGAATCAAAACTTACCCAATACATTCTTGTTTATATTTTGTAAATCTCAGAAGGCTCCCTCCCAAAGTCAGCTTGATTTTCATTTTCATGTATGTCCCTCTGTAACAGCAGCTAGCCAGAGTTCCAATAAATTGTTGAATCTGCAAAGAGGAGGACTGACTGATACTTCTAGTAAGTAAATCCCTAAATGGATGGCCCTTGAGAGTCCATTCCCATTCAACAGGGGAAGCATATAATTTTTAGAGGCTGGGTGGCCATCTGTCAGGAAAGTTTGGATGATGCCCTCCTGCCTGGAAGAAGGGAGTTGGACTAGATGTCCCTTGGGGGTCCCCTCCAACTCAATAGAGGAAGCATAGTTTAGAGGCTTGGCGGCCTTCTTTTGGGGTGCTTTGATGGTATATTAACTATAATTTTTGTTTCTGGGTTATAAATACCCATTCCTAATTGGTTCTATCATATAAATGTTGGGAAAGTTTATTAAACTGCAAAAACTTTGTCTTTGTGAGAGGGGCATTAACTACTTGTTTTAAATGTAAATTGTTATTATAATTGCTTTTGTTTGGCATCTAATGGTTGCTGGTTGTGAGACCACCCTGAGACCCTCCCAGGGGTGAGAAGGATGAGATATAAATGTATGAAATGAATAAATAATAAATAAATCATGCAATAACACATTTTGCTTTGGTGAGTCTCCACCAATTTAATATAGTTTGTGCAACAAAAACAAATTTCTGGAGTAGAACAACTACTTTCAATGTAAGGACTACACCATTAACAGGAAATAACACTTTCAAACAAGGAATATATTTTCTTTATTATTAAAAATGTTGTTTATAAAAAATTTGAAAATTCCCCAAAAGTCTGTGGATAAGTGAAACATTCCAAAATTTGGTGGGTTAACAATGGTAAAGGCTTTCTGCCATTGTAGAACGTTTCACCCCAATAGATTTAACAATGAGGGGGAAAAGAGCCCCTAAGTTTTCCCAATTATAGTTATTTTTAGAGGTGTGTAATTTTGCCAAAAGGCATGCCGTTTCGGGGCCCATTTATGGCTAACCTCTCATTCTGTTTTCCAGGAAGTTACTTGAATCGGGAGAATTGTTACCATTTTCATGCAGCAAAGTTTTGGTCCATTGACTACAATGGGAAACTTTAAAACTTAATCCTCAGTCATTTTAAGGTCTAGCTGCATGAAACCAACCTCAATTTTAGACCCCATTTACAGCTGCAGGCCTGCCGAGTTTCACCAATCTACTGATTTTTAAAGAATTATTTTAAGTTTTAACCATAACATTTTAAAAAAAATAAGACAAATTGCAAGAGAGAGTTCTGGGAATTGTAGTCACTTGTAGTCAGCCAATCAGAGCATGGACACAACCAGGCTGTTTATTGGCTAAGAAACAGAGAAAGAGAGAAACTTCAACTCCCATCATGCTCCGAGAGGAACTCAGAGACTTTCCAATGCCCACACCATGCAAGTGCTGCTGGGAAAGCAAGTTCCCAGCAGGACCCTCTCTGGAGGAGGAGTCTATGAAACTTTCCAAAAAGAAATGGATGGAGGTTGCTGTTGCCAGTGAGGGAGAGAAAGAGATTGCAATAATCCCCTCTTTTCCAGGTGCCCCATCAGACCCCTGCCTTAGATATAATTCAGACATAACTCTATCCTCTGCAGAAACCAATAAAATCTGGCTCTCTTAATCAGTTTTGCTGAGGTTTTTGGGTCCTTCCTACTCTTTCTTTTTATGGAGATTATCTGAAATGAACCACTGAATATTACAAATCATGTTTGTTCAAACTGATTCAGAACCAAGCTTAGTAATTTAATTATGTGCAATTACTATAATGAAAAAGTAGTGAAATTTCATTACTCTAATTATAGTAAATAAATTGTCACTAAGTATACTTTAGAAACACTTTAGAAAAAAGTGCCAGAAACCCCCCCCACCCCCACCCCATGTTTTGTAATGACCTTTGGAACATTTTAAATTGATCACACATCCCTATATATGCGTGACATATAGCTATGCCAGAATTTGAATCTAGGTCTAAAGAAAAAGCATGTTTTCTACCACTGAGATATGGTTGTTTACTATGAGCTGGTATTGAGGCCCAATAGGCTCAATATTGAGGCCAGTTAATGCATGAAATGAGGATCATCTTGTTCTTTGGTTTTATTCTGATATAATATGTAAGCCGCTCCGAGTCCCTACTGGGATGGTGGTGGCGGGGTATAAATAAAGATGATGATGATAATAATAATTATTATTATCTTGGACCAAGGATGGGCAAATGGTGAGTCTCCAGATGTTGTTGGGTTGCACTCCCATCAATCCTAGCCAGCATAGCCAATGTAACATGTAGGACCACAAACTATATTCACCCTTTTCTTAAAACATTCCCCATCATCCCCTACAATGCAGATGTGATAGAAGGCTTGTTACCATAATAGTATTTCATGAAGGGTAAAGGAAGAAAAGGATGTAAAAAAGAAGAGTCACCCAATTATAAACCAGTCAGGCCCACAGTTTATTCCTTACAAAGGATGCATTGCTTGTTTAAAGATATGGGAGATACGTGTTTTAAGTTGATTGATTTGAATGCTGTCCAGAACACAATATGTCTTTGCATTGAGGTGCAGCCTCCAAGGGGCCTCTTCTGTGTTCTTAGGTGTTTAAAATTAAGGAAAGGAGATGAAGTTCATCAGAAAGATAAAGCCATAATACAGGTGGTAGGCCTGGGTAACAACGCAAAAATTTGTTTCTAAAATCGTTTTGTAATTGGGGGGTTTTTTTGTTTCGATATTTAAAATAATTACAAAATTTTCCAAAAAAAAAGTTCGGTATTTACGAAATTTCATAAATATTTACAAAACATTTTGTAAAGATGGCGCCCTTTTTTTTAAATATTTTTAAAATATTTTTTAAATTTAATTATTAATTTAGTAGAATAGGGAGGAGAAATTAAAATTATTATTATTAAATTTAAATTATTATTAAGGAGGGAAGGCAGGCACTCACTCTGGCGGGCCCTCTCGCTCGCCGCTCGCTCTCCGCTCACCCGCCCCTCTCGCTCGCCGCTCGCTCGCCCCTCTCGCTCGCCGCTTGTGGGGTTCAGAACGCTCTTTGATTGCAGGTGAACCATAAATCCCCGTAACTAAAACTCCCAAAGCCCTTTCCTGACAGATGGCCATCCAGCCTCTGTTTCAAAGAGTCTCCACCGCACTCCCTCTGGGGCAGAGAGTTTCACAGCTGAATGGCTCTCACCGTCGCCGCTCGCTCGCCCCTCTCGCTCGCCGCTCGCTCGCCCCTCTCGCTCGCCCTCTCGCTCGCTTGCTCAGCCGGCGGCATCGGCAGGCGGCCATCTTACGTATTTCCGAAATGGACGGAAATACAAAAAATTTTGGCGCCTGCCGTTTCGATATTTAAAAACACTTCCGGGTTAAAAAAAAAAGTTTTGTAATCGTTTCGTAATTACAAAAATAACGAATTTTTAACGAATTAACAAATTAACGAAACGAATTGCCCAGCCCTAACAGGTGGGGTAAAAGCCTAAAGTCAAGATAGGGTCTATTCAAATGTAGAGGATACACCAAAGACCAAAACAGAGGAGTTCACATATTCTCTTGTTTAAAGAATTGTCTAAATTATTGAATAATTAAATAAATCACCCACTGCTTTTTCTCCCAGGTCTGTGTCTCTCGCCACCCCTATTAAAGCTCTGACTTGTCCATCCCTTCTATTTATCCAAAAGTACCAGAAGACTGTTTGGCCCACAGAGTGATTAAACACAGTTCCTGTGGTTCTGAAAACAAATGGATTTCTCTTAATAGAAGGGCGAGGGAGGCATTCTTTCTTTATCAAAGCCTCCTAGCATCTACAAGAATGAGTTTTCCCCACTCTGCTTTCTGTTGTCGTTATTGTTGTTGTGACGAAAGTGGATAGTGTGCTATGATGTATTATGTATGCAGCTTTGCCACATTTATTAATTTGTATATAATTTCCCTGAGAGCTGTGCATGGAAGCCTGCTTGCTCTTCTTTTAAATTTTTCAGCAGTATTCGCAACCATCTGCTGAACAGAACAGTGGCCTCCTTAAGGGAAGGGAAGAGAAAGCAGGGAAAGGAAGAATAAATATTCCACTAGGACCATTCCCTACTGAGATCAAGAAAAAGAAAAGAAACAGCTCTGGTTAAAGTGAACTTCAGTAGGCTAATGCATTTAAAACCATTTTCAGATGGTCTGTCAGTATTTTTCCCATTATGGTCAAGCATCTCATTACAACACACAAACAGACACACAAAGAGCTATTTCTGGAAGATATTTTAAACTGCTTTAAAACACACACACACACACACACACACATATCTTCTTCACTGCTTCTATTGTAATTATCTAACAAAGTAGTTAGTTGTTTGTTGTGCTGTTTGTTTACTGCTGAGCTAAAAGCCACCTATTCATTTCTGTCACTGGTCTAAGAAAAAGTGTCATGGAAGGAGAGGAGTCCTTCAATATATGGTATTTTTTACCCTATCTTACTATATATTGGAAGTTAGGCTTGACAGATATCAGGGTCTGAAGCCTGAATGAAACACTATGTTTATCCGAATCTCCAGATAAAATTGGCAAATAGTACTAAAGGAGAAAGTTACATTATAGCCTTAGCAACAATCTTCGCCAATTTCCAGATGACATCAGAGCTCTTGGGCTCAGCTTGATGTTAAAACATTGACACAACAAAAGTCAGAGGGAAATGGATTGAAAGCTAATAGATGCTTGAATTTAGGTGCACAAAGTCATTTAGAACAGTGTTTCTCAAAATCTGCTCCTCCAGATGTTTTGAATTTCAGCTCCCAGAAATCGCAGCCAGCTTTCCAACTGTTAGATATTGTGGGAGCTGAAGTCCAAAACATCTGGAGGGGTAGTTTGAGAACACTGACCTAGCGCACTGCTTCGTAAACTATGGTCCCTGATCCCAAACGGGATCAGGGACAAACAAAAAAACAATAAAAATTTTCTGAACATCACCAGTAGCTGTAGATCAGGGGTCCTCAAACTTTTTAACAGAGGGCCAGGTCACAGTTCTTCAAACTGCTGGAGGGCCAGATTATAATTTGGAAAAACAAAACATGAGTGAATTCCTTTGCACACTGCACATATCTTATTTGTAGTGCAAAAAACACTTAATTAATTAAAACAATACAATAATAAAATAATAATTAAAACAATACAATAATTAAAATGAAGAACAATTTTAACAAATATAAACTTATTAGTATTTCAGTGGGAAGTATGGGTCTGCTTTTGACTATGAGATAGGATTGTTGTTGTTGGCTGCTTTCAAGTAATTTCAGACTCAGTTTGACTATGAGCGAGGACTGGGTAAATGACCTTGGAGGGCTGTATCTGGCCCCCGGGCCTCAGTTTGAGGACCCCTACTGTAAATGGTTTAATCATTTGACCCTGTTATTGAATTATCATATTTTCTGGCATATAAGACGACTGGGCGAATAAGACAACCCCCAATTTTTCCAGTTAAAATATAGAGTTTGGGATATATTCGCTGTATAATACTATGCCTCTTCCAATGCACACCAAATAAAAATTTAAAAAGCATCAGATTTGATTTCAATATGGTAATTTTCCTATTACCGTACCTCCTTCTCTGCCTCTCAGATCTCACACATGCGCACCTGCACTTCTTCACTACAGTCTTCAGGAGAGAGATCTGAGAGGCAGAGGAGGAGGTAGGGTAATAGAATACAAGGGCAGGCCAGACAGTTAAAAGAGGTGTGTTTTTCTGGGCCCAGAGCCACTCTATCTCTTTTTTCCATACCCCGGGCACCCCGGATACCTGCAGCTTGCTCCGCTCTTCACTTACAAATTCCCGGTGAGGTGCCCTTTCACCTCACCATCGAGACTGCATTAAGTTCATGAATCCTGATGAATGGATTTTCTTCTACTGTACTTGCATAGTTGCTGCATATGGCAGGGATGCAGCCACTGCCATTTTTGAGATCCCTCCACCATATGCGGCAACCACAGATTCTCCAATCTGGATTGGAAGTTTCAGCACCCGCATTATAAGGTGACTCCTGGTATGTAAGACTACTCCCACGTATAAGATTACCCCCGTGTATAAGCTGACTCCTGCATATAAGATGACCCCTGGCTTTTGAAAAGATTTTCTTGGGTTAAAAAGTAGACATATAAGCCAGAAAATACAGTACTTTGGTTTGGTTGGAGCCTCCAGTGGTGCAATGGGTTACACCCTCGTGCTGGCAGGACTGAAGACCAACAGTTTGGAGGTTCAAATCCAGGGGAGAGGGTGGATGAGCTCCCTCTGTCAGTTCCAGCTCCACATGCGGGGACATGAGATAAGCCTCCCAAAAGTGATATCAAGCAAGAATTTGGAGGGTCTCGCCTTAGAGAAGGAGGCCTAACAGACCCACCAATGAGGATCCGTTATCCTGGCAAGAAAGAAGCACGCAAAACAGATTTTCCCCTGAATTTTCCCAAATAAATCTCACCAAAGTTGAAGAAAATGCCACTGAGTTATTTCATTCCAGCTGGAGCGGATGTCACACTGCAATCATTTTCCAAAGCCAACATGTTTATTTATTTATTTATTATTTATTTATTTCTATACCGCATTTTTCAGCCCTTAACAGGCGACTCAATGCGGTTTACATGGTACAATTATCAAACAGTGTCAGTGCAATTAAAACATAACAATGCAACAAACAGGATCAACAGCATCAATCCACAACAGTTAACAATCAACAAGACAGAACAACAAAACAGACATAACATAACGCCTCAGTTGAAATCAGATCCGTTCTCATAATCCTTGTGCCATTCTTATGTTCCATTTACCGTCTTCCTATGATTGGTTGCACTGCTTAACCAAAAGCTTGTTCATAAAGCCAGGTCTTAACCATTCTCCGAAACGTCAGCAGCGAAGGTGCCTGTCTGATGTCTGCCGGTAGGGCATTCCATAGCCGAGGGGCCACCACTGAGAAGGCCCTGTCTCTCGTCCCCGCCAAGCGCGCCTGTGACGCAGGCAGGATCGAGAGCAGGGCCTCCCCAGACGATCTTAATGTTCTGGTCGGTTCATAGGTGGAGATGCGTTCGGAGAGGTAAGCAGGGCCAGAACCGTTTAGGGCTTTATAGGCTAAAGCCAGCACCTTGAATTGTGCCCGGTAGCGGATTGGCAGCCAGTGGAGCTGGTTCAGCAGAGGAGTGGTATGCTCCCTGAGTGCCGCTCCCGTTAGCAACCTGGCCGCCGAGCGCTGGACCATCTGAAGCTTCCGGGCAGTCTTCAAGGGCAATCCCACATAGAGGGGTTTTGCACGGGGAAACATTACAGTTTTTATGGGAAGTACAGAGCTGTCAAATTCAAATTTCCTGCTCCCGCCCCCCTCACTGGCTTTGCACTGATTGGTTGGAGTCATCAGCTGGCTGGGAGGTGTGGCCGGCTTAGCTGCACCTCAACCAATCAGAGAGCCAGCGCTGCTTCGACCTCTCGCCCAATGGGAAGGAAAGAGGTGGTCTGGGCAGAAAACAATGAACCGGGAGAAAAGATGAATGGGTTAAATTGTTGATATTTGTACAAGCACAGGTGATACCTTTCTTTAAGCCAGCTCATCTATTGTTTTTGGTTCCTGGAAGCTGATTAGGAAGTTAGTCTGTTTGTTGTCCTTGGGTGCAGGATATGAAGTCTGTTGATGATATCTCAAGTCAGTATCGTCCAGGGGATTTGTCACAAAGGAAGGAGACAGAGGTGACAAAACACCTTTTGTGAAAAATAATTAGAATGTCCTTAGAAACCATTCCTCAGATGAACAAGCCCTTGGCTTTGAGATCTGAGGAAGTAGAGTCATTTGTTATCAGTCATGCAAAATGTCCTTGGTGAGTCCTTTCGTTTAGGGATTTAGTTGGCCCAGGAAGTGAGAGAGTTTGCTGGAGCACTGACATGCTGGGTTCATGAAGAGATGGCATTTAATATTTTTATATTTCATATAGGGATATGTGGAAGGGGAATGGCATACAAGGGGCCATGGGGGATGCATTCATATTGAAGGGGAAAGGAAATCATAACAGCCCTTCCCACCCTCCAGAGTCTATTGAAAGTTCATAAAGTGTAGCAAGAGTCCATGGGGTTTGGGGAGAAAAACTTTTCAAAAAGTTTCAAAAGTTTTCCAAAGTGGGCAAAGGTTCAATAAAAGCCAAAGAGTTCATGTAAAAGGGGAAATGTCCATAAGAGGCAATGGGGGTGTACACTGGGATCCATCTGTTGAAGAAAGATAAGCTAAAAATCCAACGTCATCCAAGGTCCAGGATGGCCGGTCTGGGGGTCCCAAGGGGTGACCGTAGCAGGTCTCCCGGGGCTGGCAGGCTTCTGGACACTCAGCAAGACGGCAGCAGGAACACCATTGCAGCATGGAACCAGGGATCGCTATCAGCTGGTCTCCACATGAGGTTTTGGGGTAAAAAGGGTTATTCCCAGAACGTAGGGGCCCAGAATGAAAAAAGTGAGATAGCAGTCTTACAATTAGTCTAGGAAGATTATGGCACTGGTTTGGAAGCGATCTGTTGACCTGCAGATATGGGGGCCCAATGGGTTTCCATATCCACGGTTCAGAGGAACGCAGTTTCAGCCTGCCTGGGATACTGGAAAAGCATCCCGGGTGAGTCGGCAGTGATCTGCGGCTCAGGAAAGGAAAGGTTCGTGCTAGAGAGTGTTACAGGCAGTAAATGGATACAATGTATCACTATAGAGAGGGAAAAGTTACAATTAGAAGATACTTTATTGGGGGATTTGTTACAACGTTAGGGTAAGGGGAAGAAAGCAAGGCAAAATAAGGTTTTAGTTGAAGTTGCTGTTGTGGCCACATTCCCATTTATGCTGGCCCAACTAGACATACAGGAACTGTGGAACTCCCTGCTGCAGGTCAAATCAGCTTGAAGACAGGGACCTGCTCATTGCCTGCTATTACAAGGATGGTAAAACATCAAAACATCCGGGTGTCCCCTGGGCAATGTCCTTGCAGATGGCCAATTTTCTCACACCAGAAACAACCTGCAGTTTCTCAAGTCGCTCCTGACACACACAAAAAATTGGTTTGCTTACTGACCCCTGTACTTGGACTTCTTTTCTGATTTATGACTTCTTGGCCTCAGACTTTTTGCTATTGAACACTTTTCCTACTTCATCTTCTGAACTCAATCAGCTTAGAACTAAGAGCAAGACATACAGTGAGGATTAAACAGAGTTGAACAAACTATAACCTTCAAATAAAACAAACAACTTTTAGAAGGAAAATATACAAACAATTCCCAAGTTTATGCTTTCACACCGAGATTCCTCCCCTTTGTCCTGAGAAACAGAGAAGAGGGCCAGGACCTGAAATATAGTGATCCTACCTGTGATAACAAAAGACTCTGACCCCTGATTTGAAGTGTTGGCATTGAACTCAAGGAACTGGATGAGCTGAACTTCAATGCCCATTGGGGGTCAAAATGGCATCAGATGTCCTTACTTTTTATCTTTAAACAATCTTATCCCAGGTCCAGAGGTTGCCACATATTTTTAGCAGTCTGTTTACAAAATGTCATGAAATCTTTTTAAAGCAATCTGAATTAAAGAAAGGGGCTGCTGCCATTGGAAAGGGGGCTGCATCTGTTACCACCATAAAACTCTGAGAGTATATTATTCTCCACAGAAACATTGGCCAACTATATGTTTTCTAAATGATGTGATGGGCCAAACAATTTTCAGAATAGATGTTCTGCCTCTGCCAAAATAAAAATAGGAACTCATTTACTATGTCTTTTGGAGCCAGCAGTTCTTGAAAGATGTAGAATATTAATTAATACTTTCAGAAAATATTGCCATTAAGAATAGTCTTACCATGTTCGCACAGCTATGAAGAACAAGTATGACATCTCCCTTTGAGGAGAGTTAAAAATACTACTTATTCAGACTTGTTCCTCTTTTGAAAGGGCACTAAACAGGGATTATCCCTCTTTAGGTGAATCTGTCCTACCCACTTATAACACTTTGATACCACTTCTCAGGTGCTTAGAATTTTGTCAGGTACTTATAATTCTCTGACAGAGAGCTCTAATGTACATGAGGAGAAACTAGTCAGAGGAGTGCACTAGAGAATTGTAAGTACTCCTTCAAACTGCAAATCCAAGGACTTTATAAGTATGAACCCATGGTAGTAAAAGCCAATGCCAAACTTTTATAATTGTACAGCATGGATATATCCTAGCAGAATTAAGCACAAAACTAAAAATAATCTCAGTCCACCTCTCAGCTTGCTCATCTCACATTTCATAAACAGACATGTTCTCCTCCAGTCTTTCCAGAAATGAACCCAAGGGCTTTCCCATTAAAACATGAAGACTGCCAAGGCCTGAAATACTAACTACCAAGGCATTTTCACCCTTCTCAGATCATACAGCACTTTCTCCTGGTTCCTGTTCTCTGAGGAAATACCCCTCAACATTTTTCTGCCAGAACTGAATGACAAAATGCCATTCTCTTTTGAATTCAATGTTCAGAAGACAACTGTATTGACAATTAAATGTTACTTCATTGCCAGTTGCATGACAATGTGCTTTGCTGTACTTGAGGGCTATGGGCTTACTTAAGGAGCACAAAACAGTCTGCATAATCAGTACAATCAGCAATGTATCAGCAAACACTTTTGTGTTGGTCTCATCTCAGTTTTTCTAGATGAGGTGGCTTAATCCTATTGCCTAATAGTATGGTCAACACTGATTCCTTCTTTCTCCAGGAGGTCAATTTGATATGAAGAAACAGCCACCCTGTAGTCTGCATCTCCTGCTCAAAGTAACAAATTGAAATTGAATCCAGACAAGACAGAGGTCCTCCTGGATTCAATTTCAATTTGTTACTTGCTGATGGACAACTTAGATCCCTTGTTTCTCACACTTCTGGTTTGTTTTTCATATGCTAGAGCAAATGATAATGCCTTTTGACCATAAATTGTGGTCCATATTTGAGCAGACAAGACAGAGCTCCTCTTGGAGCCCTGTGCCGGCAGGACTGAAGATCGACAGGTCACAGGTTCGAATCCGGGGAGAGGCGGATGAGCTCCCTCTACCAGCTCCAGCTCCTCATGCAGGGACATGAGAGAAACCTCCCATAAGGACAATAAAACATCAAATCATCTGGGCGTCCCTGGGCAACGTCCTTGTAGACAGCCAATTCTCTCACACCAGAAGAGACTTGCAGTTTCCCAAGTCACTCCTGACACACACAAAAAAGAGGTCCTCCTGGTCAGTTGAAAGGCCAAACAGCAAGAAGAATTGAAATTTTGGACAGATGATATGTAGAAGCTGTGGCTTGGGAGGGGGGTGAGGAGGGGGGTGTCTATCTCTCACAACGGTGAGAGATAGACAATATGTATAAGCAGAAAAATAACACTTGATGCCAAAAGTATGGCAGGTTGTATCGAATAATATGTATCTGCTGTAAAACAATGTATAACAAATGTATTTAAAAAAGAGGAAAAGAAAGAAAGAAAGGCCAAACAGGGCATAAGGTTACAGCCTATGTTGGATGGGGTTACACTCCCTCTGAAGACGGAGGTTCACAGCTTGAGAGTAATCCTGAATTCATCGCTGAGCCTGGAACCCCAGGTCTTGGTGGTGGCCAGGGGAGCTTTTGCATAGTTAAAGCTTGTGTGCCAGCTGTGCCCGTACCTTGGGAAGTCTGATCTGGCCATAGAGCTCTACGCTCTGGTTACATCCCGACTAGATTACTGCATTGCAGTCTATGTGAGATTGCCTTTGAAGACTGTTCAGAAACTCCAACTAGTCCAATGGGCAGCAGCCAGATTACTCACCAGAGCTTCATACAGGGAGCACACCACCCTCCTGTTATGTCAGCTCCACTGATGCCAGTCCACTTTTGAGCACAATTCAAAGTGCGGGTCTTGGCCTATAAAGTCCTATACGGTTCCGCCTCTGTTTACTTGTCCAAATGTATCTCCCTCTACGTTCCACCTCGTAGTTTAAGATCTACTGGGGAGGCCCTACTCTAGGCCCCACTGGCCTCGGAAATGCATCTGGTGGAGATGAGGGACAGGGCCTTCTCAGTGGTGACCCCCCGCTTGTGGAATTCACTCCCCAGCAAAATTAGATCAGCATTCTCCCTCCTTTCCTTTAGGAAAAAAACTAAAATTGTGGTTTTGGAACCAGGCTTTTGGCTAGCGGGCACAGCAGCACTTCGGACATTGAACTGGACCATACAATTGTTATAATTGGAAACGGCTATGTGATTTTGTGATTATATAATTAATGTTACTCTTTTTAACCTATTATGTATTTATTGTTTTATGCTGTTGTTTATTGATATTTTGGCATTGAATTGTTGCCTGCGTTAGCCACTCTGAGTCCCCCCCCCCCCGGGGGGAGGTTGAGAAGGGCGGGGTAGAAATGTTGTAAATAAATAATAAAGTATCACCTGCCTGAGTGACATGCTGAACAACAGGTGCCTGTATTGTCTTCCCACCAGAGTGAGACACATTATATTCCTGTTTAAATGACAGTAATTATTTCTGCATCTACATAAATACAAACGCATGCATACTCATGTTGTGAAAATCTCTACCATCTTTCATCCTATTTTGTTAGAGATGGGGTGAAACAATTCCTTTTGTATTTGGTGATGCTGATGTTGCCTTATTTTTATCAACAGAAAAGAAAGTCAACCACTGAGAAAAGAGAGTCCCCATCTTTCCCCTATTTAAAAGTCATCAATTTGTTCACTTCAAGAATCTGACATAGGATTCAGGGGCTGTTCAGTAATAACCACCTTTTGAAAAGGCGAGGAAGAGACTGAAAATGAGAATGAATAGCTTAATCAGTCATCACTGCAGAAGTTAAATTCTGATGTCATAACCATATCTGCCAATGGCAGATGTTTTAAATTTCTCTCCAGGATGGTAGCTTTCAGCTTACAATGATATATACTTTGATGAAAACCATAATCTCTCAAGGGAGTATTATTTCTTATTTCTTTCCCATTTTTACCATATATTTTCCCCTCTTTTTTTTTTTTTAAATATGACTGACTGAATAACTACAAGTAGCATGCTGAGTGCTGAAATTGAGGAGAAATCCCCATTTTCCTCTGGGACTTTCAGTGGTGAATACTGTCCAGACATTGTCTGGCTGCTCATATATTCTCCAAATACCAGGTCACTGTACCTGATGTTCAGTGATATTTAATTTTAAGCTTTTAATAGCTGGGCATGATGAAGAAACAGAGATGATTTTTTTTCCTCCCCAAAAGCCATTTTAGTTGGCTTTATAATATTCTCTGCAATATATTTAGAAAATGCTATACAGCTTTCTCCTTGTCCATGACTCCTGTCGTATGGCTTGAACACTCTCCTCCTGCCTGCCGTTTTAACCACTGAAAATTATATCCTCATCATTTGTAAAAGAGAAGCAGCAACCAGGCTTTGAAGTCAAGTATAAGGAGAGGAACCTGTGATTCTATCCAAACAGAAACATTATTTTGCGCTTAAAAGAAAAATAGATGTGTTTAGATAAGATTTGCAAATTATCTCTGTCTTGAATTAGAACATGAAACAGTGATGTTGCATCAGGCCAAAAGTCTACTTAGTCCAACATTCTGTGCCAAACCAGTTGTCTTTTGGAAGCCCATGAATAGGATGTGAGTGCAATTCTACCTTCCATCTAATGTTCAATAGCAAATAATATAGAAGGACACACTGCCTCTGACACTAGAAGTGATATAGTTCTAACTCAAGGGTGTCAAATTCACTTTCATCAAGGGTCACATCAGGTTTATGGTTGCCTTCAAAGGTCATTTCTAATTGTAAGACTAGAATCATAGATTCCTTGAGTTGGAAGAGACCTCATGGGCCATCCAGTCTAACCCCCTGCCAAGAAGCAAGAAAATTGCATTCTAAGCACCCCCTGACAGATGGCAATCCAGTCTCTGTTTAAAAGCCTCCAAAGAAGGAGCCTCCACCACATTCCGGGGCAGAGAGTTCCACTGCTGAACACCTCTCACAGGAAGTTCTTCCTCATGTTCAGATCTCCTTTACTGTAGTTTGAAGCCATTGTTCCACATCCTAGTCTCCAGGGCAGCAGAAAACAAGCTTGCTCCCTCCTCCCTATGACTTCCCCTCACATATTTATAGACTATAAATGTAACTATGTTGGCCTGGCATTGAAAGCCTCATGGGCCATATAAAATGATGTGGAGGGCCAAACTTGGTCCCCAAGCCTTGCATTTGACATGTATGCCAGTGATTATTCTTATGTTTGTGAATGTATTTACTCCCTTTGTGGAATTATTCAGTCTCACCATCCAACTTGGTGACTATTATCATGTTTTGGGGAAGTGAATGCCACAGTTTAGGTGGTAAACATTGGTTTCTACATTTGTACATCCCTCAATATTTTGACTACTGAGTCTTTATTCTTCGATACAAATAATTTACTATTAAGAATAGTGCACACATATCTTAACTCACCATGTGCTCTGCGCGCATAATATACGCTTTTCGTATCAAAGGTGTCTTTATCACTTTTACATCTACTTGTGCCCTACCATTCATATCTCAAATTCCCAGTGCTGCCTATTACCCAACCTGCCTGTCTCTATACCTCAATATTCATCTCATCCCTGCCATAGAACAGAACATAGTTTTTCTTTAAAAATCTTCTGTTTCAGAGAAATCCACCTTGAACTGGAACTATTTACATTTTAAACGTCTATAAAACCAGAGCTCCACAGTTCCTGAAGAGCAATCAGATAAAGAACACTATTGTCTGCCAATTTAATTCTCATAAAATAGTCATAAAGGGAAACAAAGTCTTGATCCTGCACTTCACCAGAAATAGTTCTCTAGTGTTAAAGTGAAACTGAGTGGTTTGGAAAGGTTGCTTTGAAGGCTACATGGGGGCTATACCTCCAGAACCATTAGACAAACTCTGGTCATACGTGACTTCGGTGTGCATCTACACTGTAGAATTAGTGCAGTTTGTCATCACTTTTAAATGTCATGGTTCAATGATATAGAATCAAGTGAATTGTATTTTATAATGTCTTTAGCCTCCTCTGCAGTTGCACTTAACTACAGTTCATTGAATTCCAAAGCATTGACCGTGTCAGTTAAAGTGATGTCAAACCACGTACTACATTGTTGAGGCATCCTTGGGTTCAAGGTTTTGTGAACTGAACAGTTCCAACAAGGACTCGTATACTTTACACAACTATGATTCTACATTCAATGCATCATATGGAGTCCTGTTGTTTGTAATTCGATGAAGAACCAGGTGAGATCCCTGGCTAAGAATTCTAAGCACATCTGCCTAAACTGCAAGGTACAGTGGTATACTTGTGTGCTGTGAAACAGCCTTGGTCTCAGCACTAATTTCTTGCTACTGATTTGAAATCTTCCTGCTTTTTTCTGTACTGTTGTTGAATCAGAAAATCTACTTGTTGGCTGTTGCCTTGTGTTTTCTTCCCAGATCATTGTATATTATGCTCCAAATGTTTTCTTCAGATTTTATCTTAAACACATTCTATTGAAATTTGTCATTCTTAATCTTTCAATTACTGTTTTCCACTCCTGTCACTTGATACCTATTATTTTCCACCCTCCTTAACTTTTGGTTAATTTTGAGCACTATATCAGCATATAAAACTGTCATAATTGATGTGATGTACATCAGAAGTTGAGAATCGCACAGCCCTGCTGGTGTTGTTGGACTTCCAACTTCCATCAGCCAGCAATGTTGGCTGTGCTGACTAGGGTTTATGGGAATTGCAGTTTTATACTGTCTGGAAAGTCTCATCATCCTTATTCTTTGTGTACAACATGACAGGAGCTATTAGAGAGCTGTCAGGAAATCAGTTCGAACTCACCTATTTAAAATAGGGGTATTCAAGAAACTAAAAAAAAAAATCTCTTCTGGTTAATGATGTGCATGTTAATTGACGTTCTTCAATACAGTAGTTGTAAAATGTTCACTCACATTATTAGCCCCAAGAAACATGGATTGTGAAGAAGATTAACCTTGTAACCTTTGCATATAGTATGTGATTAACCTGACAACTACTGACAGTTTTACGGTGTGAATCACAAGCCCTTTAGATTGGAGTTGTTGGACTTTTACAGTTTAATCATATTCCCTTTAATAGCTAGAAAGATTTCTGCAGAATATCGCTATGTAAAAGCTACTATAGAAATAGTGTTCTATTGTTATTTTGCCATTATGGTGTAGTTGCTAGAATATTGGATTGGGAGTTAAGGCACATAGGTTGTAGCCTCCACTGAGCCACAAAATTTGAAGGGTGACATTAGGCTAGCCAATCTTTCACAAGTTGTCCTATTTCAAAGGCTTGTGAGCAAAAATTCAGCAGCATCTGATAAATCCCATGTAACTTGGTCTGCAGATTAGCTTCATGTTTTAGGCTATATTTTGAGTTTTACAAATTCAGAAGTCTGACATTCTTCAATGCCCTTTCAAGGATCTGCTCCTTAGTTTGGAGACTGTAGCCCCATCTACACTACCATATCCAGTTTCTGATCCCATATTATCTGCTTTGAACTGGATTATATGGCAATGTACATCCAGCCTGTGTACATTTCCACTCCTCCCTCCAATGAGGATAAAGGGGGAGACAGCCTCACATTGTTTCCTGAGAAAGAGCTGACATCTGGCCACCAGTGCAGCTTTTGTCCAATGTCCATTCATCACTAAGATTTGGGAAAGCAGCAAGTGTGTTAGATATTGTATCAGTCCTCCTCGTCTATTCCCATTGTATTACTTTGCTCCCCCACCACTTTTTTGTTCTTCCACTTTGTGTGAGTAAGAATGCTGTCTCCAATTTAAATGAGACAAGCTTCAGTAGATGGAGTGGAACTATTTATAATAGACTGCAAGGAGAGACTTAGCATTACTAGTGTGGGAAGGTGTTCCAGTAATTTTACTATGCACTTTTAAAAGACATTTTAGAGACTTTTAGAAGCATTTTATATTTTATCCCAGTATCCTGAAGTTTCTGAATTTCCGCCTGGCAATCCCCCCAAATTAGCAGAAATATAGAAGAAATGCAACATGAACAGGAATATGTTACTTCTTATAAACTGAAATGCTCTGGGAGGCTCTTCAGTTCAGTTTTTCCCCTTCTAAGGCTCTTTCTACACTGCCATATAACTGAGATTATCAAAGTAGATAATCCACATTAACTGCTTTGAAGTAGATTATATGAGACTACACTGCAATATAATCCAATTCAAAGCAGATAATCTGGATTTTATATGGCAGTATAAAAGGGGCCTAAGGTGGATAATAAGCAGTGATGCTACTAAGGTGGTGAGACCAGCAAAACACATATTTATGCCCTTTCTCCCATGAGCTATAAATCTAGAAGACTTGTTTTGACTGATTTGCTTCATATAACAGATTCTATACTTTGGTCAACCTGGATCTATGTTTCTTAATGCATCTTTCAATTTAAAAACTCAATACTAAAGCTCATTTTATTTCTCCTGGTCTCTTATCAGAAAGCCTCACTAGTGGAGAATTTGCTGCATTTTCATCTTTGTCTCCTGAGGATATATTGATATTGGATTAGTTTGCTTCTGTCCTCACACCTGATATTTTGGGTCACATCCTGTATTTCTATCTCACAAAAAGAAAACTCAGGGCTATATACGACATCTCTGATGGATTTTTGGTAATCATGCCAAAAAAAAACCACTTTTCAGCTTTTCTCCCACAGAGCAAAAAAATCATTTTATGTGATAATACTTCTTTTTTTAAAAAAATCTTAAAATTCTTCAGGTTTTTTTTCACTTGAGATTTTGTGGGGATATTTAGGAAATGTTTTAGAAACATTTTAGAAACACTTTAGAAACTATTTTCACCACCACCACCAATTTAGTAATGAGTATTGAAACATTTTTTTCATTGATCGCACGGGCCTAGTATTTATAGTGCTATACCTTGATGATATTTTGCAGTATGTGGAAACCCTATTTAGGATAACATCACATTTCTGTCCCTTATCTGTTCGATATTACATAGGTTTCGGAGGATCACAATCTCTAGTGTCTGAACACTCAATATCCATACATCAGTGGGGATACAGATTGTATAATGAGAAGACTTGAAAGCATCTAGTAGGCCACAGTTGTGGAACAGGAGAAGGCCCTTATAATGGCAGCAGAGGTGGGGGTAATGGAAAGCTTCCACACTTGGTAATAGTGGTGGAATTTGTGGAGGCCTTCATATAAGGTGGCAGTGTTGTTTTAAGCAGAATCTTACATCTGGTTTGTGAAAGCCTCACACACAGTTTTGTGAAAGCAAGAGTTTTGCTATAAATGCCTGACCCTTTTGCTAAGGGATGTAAAAGAACTGTAGACATTACTGAGTTGGATAGATATCTGACATTTATAACTTCCTCGGTTACTATGAAATTTTCCAAATATTGGATCAAAAATTACATCCATGAAACTTTATTTTAAAGATAAGATTTTCCATTTGGTTGATTCACATGCCAATTTATCTCTTACCATGTTATGACCACTGTTAGAATATTTGTAAGCACTAAACTTGGCCCATACTTTTCTGTTTATACATCATCTACACACAGCTGTACATCTTATGCCTAGTCATTCCACCTGCTGGATTCAGGCTAATCTGTTCTAAGTTGCAATTATATATTAAAATGTTCTGCTTTATTTGAGACACCTGTTTGAAACTCCAGATATGTGATTTTCTCTGCTTCAGAAATGTAAAAACACATGTATTCATTACTCCACCTTGTTTGACAGGGAAAATAATTCATTACAAAGCACATTGACAATAATTTACTAAGGAGCATAACAGGAAAGTCTACTAATCAAAGAGTGAATAAGATGATTTAAACATCATCATCTGGAATACCTTTGACACAAAGAAGTTAAAAAGAATTATTTCTCCACCCTTCCAGCAGTCAGAGGAAATCCATTTTATAAAGATATCTGGTTTTAAATTGCATACATAGTGCACGTTATTTCAAGTCACACTGGTTTCAGGAAGAGAAAGTTAAGCAAATCAATTGAATGTGCATGAATTTGGCTGATGTTGCTTGTTGCATTTATGTTTTCTCACTAAGATTTTATCTCCTTATTTTAAATGGGCCTGGTACATTGCAGAATTATTGTTTGAATTCTTACAGCATTCTGGCCTTGCATTTTTTTTTAAAAAAAAATCCAGTGAAGTCTAATGAACCATAAGTTACCTGGAAAGACTTTGACTCAGCCAGGACATGATGGTTGCTAAGATACTCACGGTTCAAAGGTGATACTGTAATAGCCTGTTGTTTGAAAAGAAATGGCAAATGCGATCACTATTGGGTCTGGGAGTGGAAATTGCCACTATAACAAATTCTCAAGACAGTTTAGTTGTGAATTGCTTTCTTGTGGGTATTGGAATGAAGTTTGCAAATGATCTCCACTGTCCTTCCCTCTCTCACCGTTTCATTCCTCAGGTTTCCCTTCCTTCCTTTCTCTGCTCCTCATTTCCTTCTTGATTTATCATACACTGACCTTGAACTAATTTTCACCTCATCATGCACACTTCCAGTTTGTGAAATTGTGCTACAGCAAATGTAAGCTGTCATGTGACTTACATGCACTGATCATTTTTAGTTAGGAGCAGTTGTGTAATGGAGGAAATGTTTGTGGGGTTTGAAAAAAGGGTATTTTAAATTATTAACAATTGTAATGACATAACTGGATATTCTGCCTCTGTCATCTGAATTGAGTGACAATTTTCACAATAGATGGTAAAGGGAATGAAGTTTCTCAGAAAATGGATATTGTTGTCGGAGACCACAGTTACGCTGTAATTTTCTATTGCTCCAAAGGTTACAACCTGTACACAGGAATTTCAAACTACAAGGGGCTGTGATTAACATTAAGAAGGACTTCCTATTTTGAGATATTTTTTTTTGCCAGCAGAATGGATGATCTCAAAAGGTGGCCAAGTCTCTTTTGCTGGAGTTTTTATTCCTAGCAAATGTTGAATAATGATCTCTCAAAGATGGTTTAACTGAAATTCATGCATGGGCAAAGTGTTAAACTAAATGTCACCCATCTCTATAGTTATAAAACATTATTTTGTTTAGGGGTTACTTGTTGTTAAATGGGCAATTGAGACTCACGAGCTATTGAAAAGGACTGCTCCTGATAACATAGCAGTGAAACCTGCTATAACTGGTTGGTTACTATGGATCAAGACAATTGCCTGCATTTCTAAATTTGCTTTTGGAATGTGTCTGTAGACACCATTCATCCTGACTTCCTGAACTTCAAATTTTATTACTGTTCCTTGCAAGTTGATCTATTTGAGTCAATGGGATGTGCTCCTAATGTATGTAAGATCACAATGTCAGTAGAGTAAAAGACCTCTTTAGGAAGTTGATTGTCAAGGATCATAGATAGCCTATTCCAAATCAAAGACAGCATGCACTATCTGGCATCTCTGCCAAATCTACATATAATTAAGTTGTTTGCCCTCAGTTACACTTGTGAGAAACATAAGTGATATAGTCTCTGCTTATCGTTTATTTATATTTTATTCTGCTATGTGCTCTAGAATGGCTTAGAAGAACTGCTAACCTACCTTTCAGATAACATACTTATTACTCTCATTCTCTCCAGCTATCTCATATCTACCCTTTTCTCCCATAAAGCTCACACTGCTAGTTAGTGTCAAATCTACTACAGACCATAAAGAAGCTATATTGTTTCAGCTTCTCAATTAACATGTATTGATCCATTTAGCATATTTTATTGTTTATGTTCAGGAACAGAGTTCTAAAATCTGTTCCCAGAAATTAATTTACTATCTCCGGCTTGACATGCAAATTGGCTTTCATCCTTGAATACAGGGACACTTTCTTAACCTAGTCTTAATTATATTCAGAAGTTCCTGCTATTTTGGAAGACTTTTTATCCCATCATGCCAAGACCTAGTTTGACAACCCTTCTTCCTTAGAAAGCTACATTGATGGTAGCTGGAATCCCCCTTAGTGATCTTGGTGAAGTTGTCCTTCTTCTTCACTCTTCCCAGTTCCCACTGCATTCATCTCAGGAAAGAGCAATCCCAGCCACCCTGTAATCAAATCCTTATTCCTGTTAAATTTACACTTACTGACAAATGTAGATTTGCTACCATGTGATGTGTAAGACAGTCTACACCCTTGCCTGCTTGAAAACCGTAGTGCTACTCCTCATTCTGAAGTGCAAAAATATTGCCCTGGGCTGGTCATTATTTTCATTCAAATAAGGGAAATGACTTTGTTTGGGACTTGTCAGTCATTGTATTGTCACTGCTATATACAAGTCACATCTTCCACTTGCTGACCTCAGCATGGTATCAAGCTATATTAGACAGCCTTGAATAAATGGCACAGAGGGGTCGTTACATTCTGAGATTGTGATCATAATTGTTTATGTGGATGACATATCTTCATTAGCTTATCTTTATTTTGGAGGAATATTCAGGGACAGCCATTTAGTTGAACTTTACAGTGCAACCTGTTCTGTCCTGCTGCATATTTAGAAAATATTTGCATAAACAATACAACTATAATTATCCATGTTTCCCACCAGATTAGAGGAGAAAATTACTAATTAATCTTATTTACATGAGGATGAGGTTAATTACCCAGGCATATTAATGCTAGCTATTGTGTTATACTGTATTGTAATGTATCATTCCTATCATGATGGTGCAAACTATGGACTTAGCAACACTTCGGTAAAGTAAATATCAGCTACAGCTAAAACTCCATGTGAATTTCCCTTGAAAAAGCAATAACTACAACAAGAACAACAACAGGAATCTATCTAGGATTGTGTGTGATAGTCCAAAGTGGATAGATTGTAAAATCATAGGCCGCTGAGGACAATCAGGAGAAGAACTTGACCTCTGCCACAGATATTTGTTACTTTCTCAATGTAAGTGGATGAATACAGCTTTATCAGAAGTGGTAAGTGGAACACTGCACTGAAGGACAAATCATGGTAAGGCCAAACTTTCTCCAGCATGAAGACTGTCATCAGTTTCTGTATACTAGCCTGAACTTGGGAAAATATATTTCTTACTACATTTCCTAGCCACCTATTGGTGTTAGTTTGGGAGTGTGAAGTCCAAAAAATGATTTTTCCTTCCAAGCTCTAACAGAGATCCTTGATGTCCATTCAGTGGAAAGGTGTGTCTCCACATATTAACCCCCCCCCCCCATCATCATGCCAATACCTTCATTCACAAAGTGTGCAGTAAAACGTGTTGACCGTAAAGTCGTTCTCCTTTCTTCCTCCACAGAACTTTTTACCATCTTTATCTGATGAAAAAGCCAGTATTTTTCAAAAGGTAGGATAATAATTTTCATGACCGGCCTAATTAAAACATCATTTTCTTTGAAGGCATTTTAAAAGAGTCTTGATGACCATCTGTCTGGAGTGATTTAATTGTGGCTTTCCTGCATAGCAGGGGGTTGAACTGAATGGTCCATGTGGTCTCTTCCAACTCTATGATTCTATGTATATTTTGGATTTTCAGTTTCAAAAAGAATTTTGAACTAAGCACTTAGTTTTAAGATTATAGAACAAGTGGATATCTATTACACATTCTTAAATCTTCAGAAGCACTGCAGACAGTAGACCATGAAAGCTAAAAATATGAATAGTACCCAAAGGATTTCTCTGTCTAGTATCAGCAGTAACAATAGGGAACATTTACTCTTTAGTGACACAAATAAGAAGAGCACAAAAGAAAAAAGAAAAAGAAAGACTACCCAAATAATTTATAGGTCTAATGTAAAACTTGAACAGAACTCTCTTGTGGGAGCATACAAAGGGGAAACTGCAACCTGTTTAACTGTAACAAGTCATTAGACCAGGCATTAATTTGTCTACATTTTTCAAGAAACAAGTTTTTCTTCCATCCCTCTTCTATGTTTCTATAGGATCTTATACCTTAATCTTATGAACCACTAGGTAGGCAAGTGAGTGGTTTGGGTGAAACGCTATGACTGCTATGCCTACCAAAGTGATGTTTATGATGCTTGATGCTCTGGTTTTACTAGCAGAGCCAAAAAAGAAAGGGGTCTGGATTGCCATGCATTTTCATGCCTTTGAAAAGAGTAGGTGGGTGGGTGATATGCTTTTAACACCAGTTCTTTTCCAGCTAACATATGTGCTTCTAAATATGCATCAGCAAGGTTGTGGACATGATCTGAAAGCACTATTCAAAGCAATAAAATCTGTCACCAAAATATGTTCAGCATCTAGGATAGCTTCTTTAATATTCAGACTTAAATGCAGTCATCTCTCCACTGACATTGGAACAAAAGCCACCATAATCATGAAGCATTTTAACCCCTTTGAATCATGCTGTATTATTATTATATTTCTTTATACTCCACTTTATCTCCCCAAAGGGATCCTGTCCACATCCTCAAGCTGCACAAATTGAAAGATAACCATCAAAACTGGACAAGCATGAGCCAAAGTTACATCCATTGGAACTGTATCAATAACAGCATCCAAATCAAAATGGATCTGAGTGACTTTATCTGCAAAATGCCTTGCAGATTCTTCACACTGGGTAGCTGAATGGTCAAGGATTCCTCCTATAATAGTTCTCTGACCACTCAAAACAGCTCAGCTGGATGGTTCCTTGTGGACGCAATGGTGGCCACAAGAACGATTACTCTGCTGCCTGCATTGTTGCGGAGTAGGCTTTCAAATATGCTCTAGCCAGTGCTCAGTCAGATTTGCTTCAAGTTCTTCATCTAGTCTAGAACACCACTCTAGTCTATGTCTCACTTGCTTCATCACTGCCAACTCCTTGGAAAACCAAGGGGCTGGTTTGGCTCTGCTCAGTTAGAGGCGTGATTATGTCCACCATCCTGGCCATTTCCCCATTCCAGAAGTCAGCCAAAACTTTGACAGAATCACCTGCCAAGATGACAGGAAAATCCCTTTCAACCTAGAGGGGTTGTAACCCTCGTTATCCAGGCTATTCGATACAGGAGACAGTTTGGAGTACTGACACTGTCTCTCCCTTCTGCATCTCCTCCTACCCTGTATGAGACTAGTGGCTTCCCCATGAATCCAGAGACTCCCTCTCTTCTTAAAAATACATCATTCCCATATGGAGCAGGCTAACAGATGGTGTGTGTGTGTGTGTGTGTGTGTGTGTATATGTATGTATATAATCAGGCAGGCAGTTGTTTAAAGCAAGGTGATAGGCTTGAGGTCAGTTAAGCAAAAGACCAGGCCCTCACCCTTGTGCCATCCCCAAAGGAGCTCCTTCATTGGTGGTGACCCCAGCAGTGGTGACCCTGCCCCTGGAGGTAAGCAGGTATTTTTTCTGGACCTTACTTCAGCAAGGCAGTCAGAGTCTGAGTCTGCAATGAGCCAGTCACCAGGAGCTGAGGTCAAAGGCAGCCTGCAACAAACAAATGCTGTCTCATCCTCCAAGCTCCCTGCTACTGATGTGCCTTGGGTCTCTTGGATAGTGCTGTGTACTTTCAAAGTTATATTGTGGATCATTACAATGAGAAAAACAACAACATGCTGACGTTCAAAGTTATTCATTTCATCAGCAATGCTTTTATGTTCTTTCCATTATTGGGCTTGAAAGACCAAAGAACAAGGTCTCTACAACAGTAACATCTTGTTATACCCTATTTGCATGCATTGAGGCTCCAGTTGTAGCTTCTTGTTGACTTACATAGCTAACCATCCATTCAGGGCACACAGATTTCAGAAAATGGTAGCTCAGTGGGGGATTTGGACTTGGTGAAAGTGTAGATTAAGAAATAATGAAGCCCCAAAATAAAACACAAATTAAGTGTTTCCCTTGAATTGGATCTACTTCACATCTGCATCACTCATTAAAGCAAATTGTGTGGAACAATGTATCAGTAAACTCCTACAGCTTGGCACCAGGTTGTAATTGTATTGCATTACCTGTATCTGTGGAAGCAGCAAGCAACTGTATGTGTTTTACGGCACTGAATAATTGCTATATGTAAGCTGCCTTAAGTCCCTTTCAGGGTGGAGAAAGGTGGAGTATAAATAGGATAAATAAATAAACTAAAATCAACAAAAATGATAAAGATACTTGTTTCTGATCATAGCTCTATCTTTCCATCAAACATATGTATTTTGCACCTCATCACTTCTAAGATCATGGTTGTTTTAAAATCACAAAAGAAATCTCCAAAACTCTAAAGGCAACTAGTGGTTCTTCAACTTGAAAGATCTATTATGTTTTAATTATTTTAATTGTATTTATATGTCTATTTGAGTTTAATTGTTAATTGTGTTATGTACTGTTTGCTTTTTGTATAATTGTGGCATTGAATATTTGCCAAAATTGGAAGCCACTCTGAGGCCCCTCAGGGTGAGATAGAGTGGGGTAAAAATAAAGTAAATAAATAAATAAAATCATCTCTGGCCAGCATAACCAGAGGATGGGATTTACAGCACAATTATATATGAAGGTCCACATGCTGTTTACACTTAATGTAAAAGGCAGCCCATTCTCTTTAGTACCTACTGTCTCAGTGCTTCTGTGCTTTAGGTTGTGACAGAAAATGCATTTTTTTTAAAAAAAAAACTTGGCTTTTTTCCACCCATGATCAGCATAATACTCTCTGACACATAGAGTTATTGTGTTTTCACTGGATTGTTTTGTAGTATGGTTGTAAACCACTTTGGGATTTGAGCAAATTGGAAGTGATATAGAAATATTTATAATAATAGTAATTGCTGTTGTTGTTTCACTGTTGTTGAGCACTGTTGTTGAGCAGCTGCAGCCTATGAATGATGGGAAATGGATTCATTTCATGGCAGATGGCAGGGTATGAGTTCTGAAACTTCTTTTTTTCAGAAAGTAAACCCTTTCTTACCTCCTTTGAGGGAATCTTGAGATCATAGTTCAGTTCCTTTTTAATTAAAATAATAAATACTTTTCAAGCAGAGAGATTATATTATTGTTTGCATGCCATCTCTAAGTCTGCACTTGTATTTCCCCCCCTGACATCAATCCCCCACTTTCCCTGGGAAGCACCCTTACTCAAATGTCATACAAAACTCTAAATTGCTTAATGAAGCCTGTAATTTACATTGAAAAAGCCTATGCATACAATTGTAACCAACATAATTGGGAAATAGAAAAGGGAGCAGGAACATTAAGGGAACATTTGTAACCATGACAGTTTCATAAAAAGAGTGCCGTTAAGTACTATGTGGATGTGTTTTTGGTATTCATTTTATCTCTCAGAAGATAAAAATTAGCAAACCAACAATGTTTTCCTAGGAATACACCAGAGCTCCTGGTAAAGGTTGTGATAACATTTTTAGCAACTCTAAGGACCTCATCCCATGAGTAGGAGCCCCTGGTGGCACAATGGGTTAAACCCTTGTGCTGGCTGGACTGAAGACCGACAGGTCAGAGGTTTGAATCCGGGGAGAGCAGGGATGAGCTCCCTCTGTCAGCTCCAGCTCTCCATGTGGGGACATGAGAGAAGCCTCCCACAAGGGTGGTAAAACATCAAAACATCCAAGCATCCCATGGGCAACTTCCTTGCAGACGGCCAATTCTCTCACACCAGAAGTGACTTGCAGTTTTTCAAGTCAGTCCTGACAAGACCTAAAAAAAAATCCCATAAGCGACAGGAGAACAGGGCAAAAGCAGGGAAAAGCAGAGGGGACTGTTATACTTTGTTCCCTCCTGTCAAGATTTGACTTCTGGGATGCCAGTCATCCCATGCCCCTTCCTCATCTTTCCCATTTTTTGCAGTTTGGAATCGGATGCTGAAAACACATTCTGAAAACATATCCCCTTTGCAAATGGAGTCTCATAGAGTCCCACAGCGTCCATAGGACTCTGTTTCCAAAGTGCATGGAAACAGAGCCCAGACTGTGTGGGATAGTTTTTAGTCACCTTTCTGGACTAGATATCTTATCTGGAGATCTTATATCCTTGTCATGATATTCAGAAGAAAACTTGTCTTAATTGCATTTGTAATTATGAAACAATGGTGGTCTGAGAGTCCCATTTATTAATGAAAGTCTTTAACTACTTTGTTTTAGCATGTGTACATGAACATATTCCATAGATTTCCCCCTCTATGGAATATGGAGCACATATATATATGGCACGAAAGATTTATTCTTCTTTGTTTGTTTATCTGTGCACTGAATGGAATTTTAAACCCAAAAACCCTACATTGTTTCCAGAAATGTGTTTATTTGCGATTTTAATGCAACAAACTAGAGCTTTTACACAAAGAAAAGTGCTTCTGAAAGATATTTATGTGTCAAAATGCATGCAGACACACTGTTTAATGCAAAATACATTATTTGCAAGCACACCAATTTTGCACACAAAATTCACGTGTATCTGTTTGCTCGTAGGGGTTTCATACATAAACTGTATATCTCTGTAAAATAATTTCCCCAAGCACTCTGTGATTTGCAAATACCAGGTGAAAACTGCACAAAATTCTCACCTCTAGAAAATGCCAATTTCTACAAAGAAAATGCTGTTTGCCTGCCCACCCCCTGGAATAAGGAGACTGACAACAATAACTTGGGTCCCAATTGGGCAATTTTTATTAAAATTACCTATTTAACTTTTTATATTCTAATTGGGGTGAGTCTTGAACATGGTGAGGTGCAAAGCCAAGGTCGCATCCATACCCTGGCGACTTGGGCAAAACACCTGGGTCCCCTGCAAATTTACAACCAGGCAACCTCTAAGGAAACCTGGAGAAGCCTCCCCCAATGTTATTGAGGCCAGATTCTCACCAATTTAAGGCCAGTTGATTTCACCTCACCCCGTCCAAGTGATCAGCAGGTGAGTATTTTAGCTACAGGCCTTCACCCCTGAAGGGGGTGCCTTGGGTGTATGCTGAATATCTGATTTTCCTCTATATTTACGCTAATCTATTTAGATGCCACACCATCCCAGCTAGCCCCTAAAAGGCAGTATAAGGTAGGTGAAAAACCTTCCTAGAATATAGGAGAGGTAAAAATTCCTACCCGGTCCCAGCTGGCAACCATGGATATACTGCCAAAATGGGTGGGCATGGTGTGTCACCAAAAGAGCTTAGAATGAGCCAAGAGGGCTGAGCCACAGGCTTGGCTCAGCTCCGCCCCCTATTCTGAATGATTCCATGGAACCAACCATTCCCCCTCGGGAGGGGAAGGCAAATCTCTCTCCATCCCTACTGCACAGGGATGGAAAGCTCCTTTCCATGTAGAAAATATCTTTTGTCACATACACATGCACACACATGTGTGTCTGAGAATGTTCTGCACAGCTTAAGTTTGGTACTGTGAAGAGTCCCATCTGCCTAGGATTCTCTTTGCAAAGTTTTCCCAACACTTAATAAATATTCTTTTTACCATTTTCATTTTTAATATGTCATTTCCCTCCCTATGGCAACTATTAATATGCAATACAAGATTATCTATCCAATAACTACTCAGTTGACCAATGATACTAATTGATAACATCAAAATAGATTTCCCAACCCTCAGGAATTTCTCCCCAAAATGGAGTGCCCAAAAATACAGAACTTGGCCATCATTGATTTAACCTTTATATGTAGGGGAAATGTTGACACATCATTACAGATTTGCAGAATGACCTTTTGCCAATCAGGCCTTTAAATCATCAGAAGAGCTACATAAATTTTTGGTAGCTGCTTTCATTATGTAAGTAGGTCAGTAATAACCTCAACATTTATGTGGTGTTGTGTGAATGCTAAGTGGAATTCCATGTTAAGATATGCAGCTCCATTTTAAGATATGCAATTTGCTGAAGGGGTTTAGAGGGAAATTATTAAATTAGACTTCTGCACTGTGTTTGTACTGTGTACTTTTCTGTCTCCCTCTCCATTAATGAAATTGACTTAAATGGTCAGAATGGTAAATGGTCTGAATGAGCTAGCTGATATTAAAATTCTGCTAATTAAACTAATTTCTAAATTCACCTACTTGCTTTTACCAAGGTCACTTAACCAAATAGTACTGTAAAATAATATTAATATAATATCTTCCCTTTATTAAGTTGGCTTAGAAGGATTAGTAGAGAAACTAGATTGTTCTTCAACATTTAACTTTTAAAATCATTGTAGGGCCCTTCCACACCATTATATAACCCAGAATATCAAGGCAGAAAATCCAACAATATCTGCTTTGAACTGGATTATCTGAGTCCACACTGCCATATATTCCAGTTCAAAGCAGATAATGTGGGATTTTATTCAGCTGTGTGGAATGGGCCATAGTCTACCTAATTGTGTCCCTGTCATTAACTTTTATTAGATAAAAAAACCCCAAACCATATCTTCATTTTGATTTTGGCCAGGACCACATATTTTCCTAAGCTGTTACTCTGTCAGTCAGGAATTCTGAGGATTCTGGGTTTGTGTTTGTGCTGTTTGTGTCTCAATGTCCCTGTGTGTTGCATCAATCTGCCCCATTTTGCATTTCAGAATGTGAAGGAGTTCTGCAATGTATTCAGTGCTATCCCTGAAATAGCTTCAGAACTTTGTATAGCTCTTTAAAAATCTGGAATGGGCCTACTGTGGATTTGTAGTATTCTAACACAGAAGCCATAGTCTAAGATTGGCAGGTGAGTTTTACTGTGCACTACTATGAAGAAAAGGGGGCCTGCAACAATTACATGAATGGCCTCATTGCTTACTTCTCTTCTGATTAATGTTTGTATTCTCATGATTACCTTTACCGAAATAGCTTGCTTTTTAAATTTTGCTTGTTCCCTTAGTTAATAAGAATATGATATATTATAACTTTTTGACCTTCTTTGTACCAGCCCATTCTTAAACATTGGCTGAGGTCCAGGGAGAAATACTGCTAGTTTTGAGGGCCCAGGAGAGGTTTAGAGTCATGTTTCTCAAACATCAATCCCTCTTGCGATCTGGAAAACCTCTTTTGAAACAGTGAGAAGTTTGAGAAGCAGTTTGTCCTATGGAATGGCGGTCATATATTCTCCTTGCAGGCACAATCAAGCAGTTAGTTGCTGGGCTGGCTGGTATTTGAAACTTTGGCACATTTCTACATTAGGAGAAATTTATGTTGGTTCACGTGGGTTAGAAACCTTTTTGTCCAGCTCTGCTCATGGAACTGGATGTTTCTGGCAGGAAGTGTTTATATAGCCATGGATCTTAAAGAATGAGCTGGGTACACAAGTAGGTGCTTTGTGGTGCCCTTCCTCCACAAAGCCCTGTCACTGCCAAAGGGCTGACAAAGA
Source organism: Anolis sagrei (assembly GCF_037176765.1). Classification (NCBI taxonomy): domain Eukaryota; kingdom Metazoa; phylum Chordata; class Lepidosauria; order Squamata; family Anolidae; genus Anolis; species Anolis sagrei. Next base: position 125,219,402 of record NC_090023.1, read on the forward strand.
ATCTGATTTTTGTACTTGGATCTTCCTTGAAAGTTCCTTGCAAGCTGATGATTATTCTACAAGCAGGTGTGCTTATGAGGTAGAAGTGTTCAAGGTGAGAGAAGGTAAGAGAAAACACTGGAAGAGTAATTTTTTTAAAAAAAGAAAATTAAGGTGTGTAAAAATTGATACGTTCCATGTTTATCCAAATTTACTATACTCAGGGCATTTGAGAAAAACATAGATGGAGAGAATGCCTGCATGTAATTAATGAATTTAGAAAGAACTGGAATTAACAGATTTGTCCAGCCAAGTTTAGGGCTCTGAGTTGCTTAGTCTTTCATGTCTAGTATGTTCATTCTAGTTCTAAATTCACATCGCCCATGGTGGTGGTGGTGATGGAGGAGAAGGTCGATCTCTTTTTCCCCCTGAAAGTACTATTTAGCTTTCAGATTTCTTCCAACAGGTCATTCTATAGTCATGGGGCAGCCAATGAAAAGGTCCTCTGGGTGACAATTGTAAGTCGTGTTCTGGCAGCCACACCCAGAGGATCTAAATGTGTGGGGCAGATTGTACAGGAGAATTTAAACTGTATGTAGCCTGGACCCAAACCATGTAGGGCTTTAAAGGTCAAAATCAACACTGTATTTTCCCCAGAACCAAATGATAACCAATGGAGTGACTTTACTATGGGTGTGATCACTCCTAGATGTTCCTTTAACTAGTCTGGCTTCTGTATTTCGAACTAATTGGAGTTTCTGAACTTGGTACAGACACAGTTCAATGTAAAGTGCTATGTAAAAGTCCAGCTTTGACGTTAACACTGAATGCACTACCATCTTTAGGTCCCCCAATTCCAGGAAGGGGCACAGCTGGTCTATCAGCAGTAACTAGTAGTAAGCACTCCTGATCGACACATCTATCTGGGCTGATATTTGGAGAGACGGATCCAGGAGGATTCCCAAGCTGTGAACACAGTCTTTCAGGAGGAGTGTAAGTTCATCCATAAGTGGTTGACACACCTCTTACCATAGATTAGGACCCTTAATGGCAAGCACCTCTTCATCTCTAAAAGGAAATTGCAGGAAAGTCCAACATACTCTCTTTTATGCTTGGAATAACTAGACCTCCTGAATTTGGCCACTATAAATAAATAACTTTATTTCAGTTTAGTTTTGATAACAATCTAACAAAATTCTATTCTAAGTCTTCATGATGAAAACAACTCGGGTTTTTTTTCAGTGAATGTGTCAAAAAGTGAAATGTACAGATGCTCCAGGGCGGGAAAATGCAGTGAGAAAAAAAAACTATGAGTTGGTGTGGTTTATCTTGATTGGATGTATCACCATCTAAGCTCCAATTTTGTGCTTCTGTTTTTGTAGAGTAAGCCTCAAGCTACTTATTGTTAAATACATTTAGAGCCAATTTAGCTTAGAGACAGATTTAACTATGCTGTTCTTTTTCAGTGACAGCGATGGGATTGAAGATGGCTTAATTTGGGCTGGAGTGGCCTCCAGCCCCTCCTGAATTCAATGTTGGGTGTGAAAAAAAAAATCACATTTTCACAAGATTTTACTACTTGCTTTTGCTTTCTGTCAAACACTGGGGAACACTTGAATGACAATATTTACATATCTCTTTACTTACTTAGGTGATCCCTCATAGTCCGAGGATGATGGTCCTCCAAGTGTAGTATCCTGGCGGTGGGCCCGTAGGTGACTGTGGAGCCCTATTCTTGGTCTGCATCTTCTCCCACAGTGAGAGCATCAGTTTCCAGGTGGAAGGCGGTCCCGGTCGAGGTTGTCTTGATGTGCCTTCCTCTTGGCACATTTCTCTCTTTTGCCCTCCATTCGTACCTCTTCAAATTCTGCAGCACTGCTGGTCACAGCTGACCTCCAACTGGAGTGCACAAGGGCCAGGGCTTCCCAGTTCTCGGTGTCTATACCAGAGTTTTTAAGGTTGGCTTTGAGCCCATCTTTAAATCTTTTTTCCTGTCCTCCAACATTCCGTTTGGAATAGAGCAACTGCTTTGGGAGACGGTGGTCAGACATCCAGACCACATGGCCAATCCAGCAGAGTTGATGGCAGAGAACCATCGCTTCAATGCTGGTGGTCTTTGCTTCTTCCAGCATGCTGACATTTGTCCACTTGTCTTACCAAGAGATTTGCAGGATTTTTTTGGAGGCAGTGCCGATGGAATCATTCCAGGAGTTGCATGTGATGTCTGTAGACTGTCCGCGTCTCACAGGCATATAGCAGGGTTGGGAGGACAATAGCTTTATAAAGAAGCACCTTGGTATCCCTACAGATGTCCCAGTCCTCAAACACTCTCTGCTTCATTCAAAAAAAATGCTGCACTCACAGAGCTCATTCATAAGACTATGTATCACAGTATATGGCATACACCTTATCTGTTTAACTTGTATGCTGAACATATCATATGTAGAGCAGGATTAGAATCAGAGGAAGAAAGTGTGAAGGAGCATTAACAATTAAAGATCTGCAGGTGATACCATACTATTGGTAGAAAAGGAAAAACAAACTTGGAGTGATTACTGGAAAAAAATCAAGGAATGAAGTGCAAAGGGAGGATTACACTTGAACATGAGGGGGGGAAACCCAGAGATGATTTGCATTATTTTAAAGTAGTCAATAAAGAAATTGAAATACTTAAAGGGTATCTATATTGGTTCCGTCATTAATCACAATGGAAACTAAGGCTACACTGTGGATTTAACAGAGTTTGACACTAACTATTGTGGCTCAATTCTATGGAATCATGGGAGGATTTTTTGTTTTACAAAGTCTTCTGCCCAAGAGTGCTGATGCCTCACTCAACTACAACTCCCATGATTCCATAGCCTTGAGTTATGGCAGTTCAAGTGTTGTCAACTTGCATTACCTCTACAGTGTTAGATGCATCCTAAGATTTGGAAGGGCAGCTTTGAAAGAACCAGAATAGTTTTCCTCTCCCCATGAAATGGGGAGAGAGAAAAAACATTTGTCTGCCTCGCACGAGGCAGGGAGGAGTTCTGATAGAACCCTCCAGAACATTCGGGGGCGTGGCCTGCAGTTTAGGCCAGGCCCCCTCCCAGGCTCATTCTGTGCCTGGACGCTGGCGAAGACAGAAGCAACCAGTGGCACAGGACCAGGGGCCCTGCGAAGAGGTGGAGAAGAAGAAAGGAAGAGAGGAAGACAGAACTAAGGTGGAAGAAAAGAGAGCTGAAGACAAGAGAAGAGAGAAGAAGAGAACAACAATTCGGAGGTCGGTGTCGGGGGCTCCGGGTGGGGGTGGGCTTCAGTTCCACCCCCTGGGGGGGCCCTTTCGGGCTTGTTTGTTGGGGGCGGGTTTTTCTCCCCCCCCCTTCCTTTTCTTATTGACTGTCTCTTCGGTGGGCCCAGTCGGGAGGAACGATTTCGTTTGCGGCCTTCAGGGACCAGCGGTTTGAGGGCTGCGCGGTCCGGCCTTTGAACCCCCCCCCCTTCCGCGCCCTGCCGCGGTTGGTTTCTCGTTACTGGGTGCCTGGCTTGGCTGGGGTTGAGTTGGGGGGGGTCGCGCTGGCTCCGCGCGCCTCCCTCGGTTGCCCCCCCTCCTTTTCTCCGCTTGCTGGGGAGGCGGTCGGGCGGAGAGTGTGGAGTGTTCTTGGCTCTCTCGCCCCCGCCCCCCCCTCCCGCCTTTCCTTTGGCGAGCTTATCGAATGGGTGAATGGAGCAACCGTGGGCTGGGCGGCGCGCCGGGTGCTCGGTTGCGGTTCCAGGATGGCGGCGTGGCTTGGACTGCTCGCGGGAGCGTCCAGCGCGGCCGAGGTCCCCGTGCGCCCGTCCAGCGCGCGGCGTGCTCAATTGCAGTTTGCTTGCGCGCCCAGCTTGGGCAGCGCGAAGGAGCTGCCCACGTGGCCGGCGGCTCGGAGTGCTGTGCTGCCCAATGCAGCCCCCCTTTTTAAAAGCTTGGTGCGGTGCGCTTGGGTCGCCAGCCGGGCGGCCTCCGCGGCTGGTGGCTGCGTGCGCTCGCGCCTTGCTACATGGGCTGGTTGTAGCTGGCATGGGGCGGCTGATAGCGGCTGGTGCCGCTTGCTGGAGCCTTTCCATGTGTCTGGTGGCCCCCAGTGCTTGCGGTTTACACGCTGTAGGCCCTTGCGGCCACGTTGGCTGAAGCACCGAGCAGCTGAAATTACTGTTCGATGGTTGCAGGGGCGAAGTTGGAAAGCAGCATAAGCTGCCGCTGTTAGCCCCGGCTCCTGCCTTCCTAACAGTTTGAATGGTTCAGGTATGAGTAGATCAATAGGTACTGCTCCATCAGCTATAGGCCCCGTGCAGTCACAGGACCATGCCTTCGCTACGGGGGGCTGGCCCCTCCCCCATTGTCACCACTTTCGTTTTCGGCCGCATGGTGCTGGGTGGCGGCCATTTTTGTTAGGAGAAGCGGCAGCCATTTTGATTTCCAAAAAAAAAAAAAAAAAAAAGGAAACCGGTACTACAAGCTTGTTCAGAGGAGCTCCCAGTGTTTGTTTCAGCTCCTATTATTCCAGTGCAATATATGCAGATGTTATTAGAGCAATAAAATCGGCTGGACAGATTCTGGGAGGTACTAGGGGATCATAGATGTGTGTATAATATAATAATAATAATAAAAAAGGATAATTTGGGCTGCTTGGGTTAACAAGTTTGTCATCAATTTCTCTTTCAGGATGGCGCCAAAGAAGAATGTGGGCGGCCCTAAAGGAAAGGGACCTGCCAAGAAGACTCCGGCCAAGCGTCCCCTCCCTCCCAACGAATCATCTTCGGAGGAGGAGGACGTGTCAGCCGAAGAGCTAAATGCTTTGATAGCCAGAATGGAGAGATTTGAAAGGGAAAGAGGGTTGTTAACAAGGGAGGCGGGGCCGCGCCCGGCGCGGCAAGCCAGCAGAAAGCTGATCTTTAAAAACCTCCTTTCTCGCATGTCTGCTTTAGAGGCCAGCCGTGCAGCTGTGACGTGTGTCGGAGATGGGCCTGGCCAAGCGGAACCCAATCAGAGGGAACAAGATCCCCCAGCACCGACAGTGGATCAACCTCAAGTGATCCAGGGTCAGGTGTCGTCTGATGACGCAGCAGCACCAATGCTGGCCAAAGCAGCCCCAGCCGTAGTCCGGGCGCAACCAGTCAATGTAGCGTTGCAGCCTTCAAAGGCGCCAGCGTCATCGGCCGCGGAGCCGATAGTAACATCTCTATTGGCGGCACCAGCGAGGCTGGAGCCGGCGACAATGGGACAGTCTTCTACGCAAACTGGCATCACTGATGGGCCATCGACATCCACAGGTAATGACAATACACTGGTCTGGCCTTGGGGCCTGAGCCAGGCGCAAACCACTACACCTACACTCCAAAGTGCGGCCCGGGCGCTAGCAGGACCTTCAGTCAATAAGGCTGGTCCTCAAGTGCCTTTAGTGGCCCCTATAACATTGGAAATGGCTAGGTCAGGAGACGACAATCAATATTGGGGAACCGATAAATGGGTGCTGCCAGTAGTCACTACGGCAGCCTCAGCATCCTTGGGGGCCCATTTATCGCAGAAAACCATAGACAAGATACTCAGAAATGAGTATATAGACATGTTTTCCTTGTATTTCAGAGAATTAGATAAAAAGGAAAAAGACGACATGGATGAAGAGTGAAAAGAAAAATTAAAAAAGAGGCGGGTCGAGCAGAATTGGAAAAATTGGATAGCGTGCTATACCATATATGCATCCCTGCTAGTGGAAGCTCACCCGTATAGGGCCAAGGCCCTATTTAAATATCAAAACATAATTTATGGGGCTTATGTTAACTATACCGGCCAGGCGTGGCTGGTTTACGATAGCCGTTTTCGTTCAGAAGCCGCCACAAAGCCCGATAAGAGATGGGACCTCATCGACAGTCAACTGTGGATGGAGGTGATGAATACAACCAGGGCAGTCCCTGGTGAGAAAGCTGATAGTGGTCACACTATACAGAACGCCAAAGGGAGTCAGCCCTTTCGGCAGGGGAACCCAGCACAACAGCCGCAAAAACAAAAAGGGATGTGCTGGGGATTTGCGGCCCACGGAGTTTGTGCACGCAAGGATTGCAAGTACCAGCACGTTTGTGCATTGTGTCAAGGTAACCACTCGACCAAGAGTTGTTACAAGGCAAATTCAACAAGGAGCGGGCCAAGGGCCGCGCAGTTTAACAGAAAGAACCCTAGACCAGGGAATGTTTCAAAAGGGTCCCAGCCCAATCAGGGTGGGTCCGCTTAGTTGTTGGCTACAAAGATACCCCGACAGAGCGGCAGCAAAATATCTGCTGGGCGGCTTTAGAGAGGGCTTCCGAATCCCGGCCCGAGGGCCACGTTCTCCTTGTTTGGCACCCAATTTGAAATCGATTAAAGGCCTGGAAAATATAGTTCAGCAGAAAATTGACAAAGAGGTTAAAGAGGGCAGGGTTTTGGGTCCGTTTGTTGCACCCCCCACGCCTCAGTTTAGGGTTTCCCCTTTAGGAATAGTACCCAAAAAAGCTATCGGTGAATATCGCCTCATTCATCATCTCTCCTATCCAAGGGGGGGATCGGTGAATGACGCCATTCCCGACGAACAATGTTCTGTCAACTACACATCATTCGACGCAGCGGTGCGGCTAGTGCGGCGGTATGGACTGGGAGCAGAGCTGGCGAAGTGCGATATCAAATCTGCCTTCAGGTTGCTCCCAGTACATCCGGCTGATTTTGAGTTGTTAGGATTCCAGTTCCAGGGCTTTTTTTACTGCGATCGGGCGTTGCCCATGGGATGTTCAGTCTCTTGTGCCGCTTTCGAGACGTTTAGTACATTCCTTGAATGGGCTATAAAAGAAAACTCAGGCCTCGGAGGAGTCGCACATTATCTCGACGACTTTCTTTTCGTGGGAAAAGGCGGATCAGGGGACTGTGGTGCCCTGCTACGCGATTTTCAGCAGCTAGCCGGGGAACTAGGGGTACCTTTAGCTGAGGAGAAAACTGAAGGCCCCCTCACTGTTTTGACATTCTTAGGGATAGAGCTTGACACAGTCAACCAATACTCGAGACTGCCTGAAGAAAAGGTCGCGGCCTTGATTGACAGGATAGGTCAATTTTTACAGCGGCGTAAGGCGACTTTAAGGGAATTCCAGCAAATAATTGGTCACCTAAATTTCGCCTGTAAGGTCATAGCGCCCGGATGGGCCTTCTTGCGCAGGCTGTGTGACGCTGTCACTGGAGTAACTTTGCCCCACTATCGCATTAGGCTGACAAGAGAGATTAGGGCTGATTTGTCCGTTTGGCTACAATTCCTGCGCCAGTTTAATGGAATCTCGTTTTGGCGTCAAGAATTGATGATTAAAAATGCCCTTCAAGTGTCTTCTGACGCATCAGGGTCAGTTGGATTTGGAGTATACTTTGAAGGACATTGGTGCGCAGAAAGGTGGCCAGACCATTGGCATGCGTCAGGGATAACAGTGGATTTAACCTTTTTGGAATTTTTTCCTATCCTAGTGGCAGTCACCCTTTGGGCTGACAGATTTGTCAACTCCACAGTTCATTTTTGGTGCGACAATATGGCCACAGTTCAAGTCATTAACGCACTGACATCTAAATCGCGTAGGGTCATGAGTGCCGTACGACAATTTGTCTTACAATGTTTAAAATTTAACATATTGTTTCGGGCATTCCACGTCGCGGGTCTCGATAACACATTGGCTGACGCTTTGTCTCGTTTCCAGATGGAGCGATTCAGACAGCTGGCGCCCGACGCGGACGTAGTCCCAGAGCGCATGCCGGACCATCTCTGGAAGGTTGGAGCGACGAGACCGCCTTAGGTATGAGCCTGGCTTTAGCACCCAGCTCTAGGAAGTCATACACTAGGGCGGTCCAAGAATTTCTAGATTTTAGACATCATTATAACCTGCCCGGAACTATGCCGGTCCCATACGAGCATATCGCTCAGTTTTGTGTATTCCACAGGAGGAGAGGCTTAGCACCTCAGTCCATTCGGACTAAGTTGTCAGCCCTCGCATATTGGTTCAAGGCCCAGGGCCTTAGCGACCCCACTGATGACTTTAGAATACATAAATTCTTAACGGGATGGTCCAGGCAGCGTGGGCATCCCAGGGATGACCGGCAGCCGATGACACCCGCAATTCTGAAGGGTTTAAAACAATTGTGGCCCAGATTGTGCACTTCATATTACGAACAGGTTCTATATCATTCTGCAGCTTTGACTGCATTTTTTGGAGCGCTTCGGGTGAGTGAATTGGTGGCATTATCCAAGAGCGATACCTCACACCGCGCGCTGTTGATTTCCGACATTAAGGTTTTCCAGGATAGTATGGAAATCAGAGTTAGGGCTTCCAAAACTGACCAGGAAGCTAAGGGTCAGGTGATCCGGCTGCTAAAGTGCAGCGAAGAGGACCTTTGCCCAGTGGTGGCCATGACACAATTTGCGGCACTCAGGGGCATTGCTGAAGGTTACCTCTTTTCCCATCAGGATGGAAAGCCGCTGACCAAGTACCAATTTTGGACCATCACAGCTAAGGCGCTGGACCTGTTGGGGATGGGGCACCTTAAATTTGGGACCCACTCCTTTAGGATTGGTGCCGCCACGGCAGCATCCGCGTTGGGATACGACAAGGATGAGATAAAAGCCATAGGTAGATGGAGGTCCGGCGCCTTCAGAGGTTACGTACGGTCAGTTCCATCCTAGATGTTGTTATCGTTGCAGGTCTCTCCAGGTTGGCGCATAGAAGTCGGGTCCTGGTCTGCGGACACAGTTATGTCTTTTGGGCAGGGAGAGAGGCCCACAGGACTGCCTTTGGTCAGCATTTGGGTCTCGCTTCCACGGCAGCGGTGGAATGGAGAGGAAGGAGAGGCCTGCGTTGGGACGGTTTGTGCCCTTTGTTGTTTAATGCCGGGAGTGTTCTGCCTCCCGATGTGTTGGTTATCCACCTCGGTGGTAACGATTTGGGCCTGTTAACAGGCAAGGCTCTCTTTTTACAAGCACGGGCAGACATACGTAAAATTTGGTGGGCATGGCCCGGGGTGCACGTCGTGTGGTCCGCTATCATACCTCGTCGCAGGTGGCTCGGAGGAGGCGACGTGGGAAGGCTCGAAAAAGCCAGGAAACGAGTGAACCGGGCCATGCGGGTTTTCATGATCCATCAGAGGGGTCATTACATTGCACATCCTAATATCACAAATAATGACGAGAGGTTATATCGTGGTGATGGAGTGCACTTATCTGAATTGGGCAACCAACGATTTTTGCTAAATTTGCAGGAAGGTATTAGAAGGGTGTTGGAGGAATTGGTGGGGGATAGGGGCGAAATGGACATTTGCCCCTAATCCGTGGCATAAATAGATAGAAAATCCCTTTAGTCGGTGTGCACCTAGGGCACCCCTTTAAGGGGTGAAAGGCCGTTAAGTCAAGCACTCACCTCCTGTTTGAAAGGTGAGGGTAGTTAAATGGCCTTTAATTGGAAGGAGTCTCGATACAAGAGCTCTGAAAGAGACTCCTTATTCCTTTCCCTTGGGGTGATACGGTTTGATTACCGAAACCCAGGTGCTTCGCCCGGAATATTGTGGTTATCGGGTAGGAATACTACCTGGGTTAGGTTGCACCAGTTCCTTGCACCCTTGAGTTAGGTTAGAAACTTAAATAGGTAACGTTAAATAAAAGTTGCCCAATTTGAATCCAAAACTTTGGTGTTCTTGTTTTTATTTCTTGTGTGTCACTTCGTGGGTTGGCAGACAATAGTTTTCCTCTCCCCATGAAATGGGGAGAGAGAAAAAACATTTGTCTGCCTCGCACGAGGCAGGGAGGAGTTCTGATAGAACCCTCCAGAACATTCGGGGGCGTGGCCTGCAGTTTAGGCCAGGCCCCCTCCCAGGCTCATTCTGTGCCTGGACGCTGGCCCACCACTCCCGCCCAGTAACAGTATATTATAAGGTTGCCCTTGGAACCGGGTAGGAATTTTTTCCTCTTCTTGTTTTTTAAGGGAGGTTTTTTGCCTACCCTATACTGTTTAGGGGCTAGATAGAGAAAGTGGGCGTTGTTTTAAATAGGACAGGCATAAATAGATAGAAAATCCCTTTAGTCGGTGTGCACCTAGGGCACCCCTTTAAGGGGTGAAAGGCCGTTAAGTCAAGCACTCACCTCCTGTTTGAAAGGTGAGGGTAGTTAAATGGCCTTTAATTGGAAGGAGTCTCGATACAAGAGCTCTGAAAGAGACTCCTTATTCCTTTCCCTTGGGGTGATACGGTTTGATTACCGAAACCCAGGTGCTTCGCCCGGAATATTGTGGTTATCGGGTAGGAATACTACCTGGGTTAGGTTGCACCAGTTCCTTGCACCCTTGAGTTAGGTTAGAAACTTAAATAGGTAACGTTAAATAAAAGTTGCCCAATTTGAATCCAAAACTTTGGTGTTCTTGTTTTTATTTCTTGTGTGTCACTTCGTGGGTTGGCAGACAAAAGTTTCTGAATTGTAAAGATATAGGATTGTACAGTGCATTCAAGATTGTCAATTATATGTATTTCCCAATTCTACGCATAGTTGTGAATGCTGGAAAGTGAAGAAAACTGATAGGAAAAAAGACATATCATAAGAAGACATGACTTATTTGAAAATACAATACTGCTTGGTTTAGCAAAAGCCAATAGAAAAGGGGGAAGACCACATTTTAGATGGATCGATTCAATCAAAAAGTCAAAATCCTGAATCTGCAAGACCTGAGCAGGACTGTGGATAATTAATTGACTTAGAGATCTCAGTAATGACAACCAGAATTTGGAAAGGACTATGGGTAATGCTGAATGGACTTACGGATTTTAGAACTCAGAGAACATTGGCCATTGGATTGGCTTTTAGTTGTTATTGTATTAATTGAATGTTTTAACTTGTGGTTATTGTTGTTTGTGTTTTATCTGTTGAATTGTTGGCATCGAATTGTGCCGGTTGTAAGCCGCCCCGAGTCCCCTCTAAGGGGGTTGAGAAGGGCGGGGTAGAAGTGCCCGAAATAAATAAATAATTAATAAATTCTTATCATCACACTAAGTCAAAGGCAACTTGATGGCAATTAACAGCAAAACATTTAGAAATGTGAAGCCAGCATCGAGGAGCAAATGGTTCACTTGTGTTAACTATTATATCTTGAAATAGAAGGTGTGGATTCAAAACCTGAAAAAATGTGTGACACTTATTTCAAATTATTCCATTATCTCATGGAGATAATGGGATGCTAACATTTAACCACCATTTTACAAAGCTTACAGTTTTGCTAGTCCATTTTGAAGGTGTCCATTTTTTGATGGAGCAGAAAATAAACAGTAATCATGGCCTAATTTTTCACAATAATGACTGCATATTGGCATAGACTATGCAAGAGAGTTTAATTAGGCATGCTATCTGCATGGGCCTTTTGTGTCCTTTGCAATTATTTATTTTTTTTTATTTATTTATTTGCTTTATTTCTATACCGCGTTTCTCAACCTATAATAGGTGACTCAATGCGGTTTACACAATATTAATTACCACAACAATAACAATTAAAACACAGCATACCCAATAACAAACACACAACCATTCATACAGTGCCTCGATCGCAACCAAGATCCAGTCTCATATCCTTATACCGTTCCTATGTTCAGTTTACCGTCATTCTGTGTACAATTGCGCTGATTAGCCAAACGCTTGCTCAAAAAGCCAGGTTTTGAGCTTCTTCCTAAATGCCAGCAACGAAGGGGCCTGTCTGATGTCGCTTGGTAGGGCATTCCATAACCGAGGGGCCACCACCGAGAAGGCCCTGTCTCTCGTTCCCGCCAACCGTGCCTGTGACGCAGGCGGAACCGAGAGCAGGGCCTCCCCGGACGATCTTAATGTCCGTGTCGGTTCATAGGAGGAGATGCGTTCGGAGAGGTAGGTGGGGCCGGAACCGTTTAGGGCTTTGTAGGCTAATGCCAGCACCTTGAATTGTGCCCGGTAGGGAATTGGCAGCCAGTGGAGCTGGCTCAACAGAGGAGTGGTATGCTCCCTGAGAGCTGCTCCTGTTAGCAACCTGGCTGCCGAGCGCTGGACCATCTGGAGCTTCCGGGCAGTCTTCAAGGGCAGCCCCACGTAGAGCGCGTTGCAGTAATCTATGCGGGATGTGACCAGAGCGTGGACTACCGTGGCCAAGTCCGACTTCCCGAGGTACGGGCGCAGCTGGCGCACGAGCCGAAGCTGTGCAAATGCTCCCCTGGCCACCGCTGAGACCTGAGGCTCCAGGCTCAGCGATGAATCCAGGGTCACACCCAAGCTGCGAACCTGCGTCTTCAGGGGGAGTGTAACCCCGTCCAACACAGGCTGTAACCCTATGCCCCGTTCGGCCTTTCGACTGACCAGGAGTGCCTCTGTCTTGTCTGGATTCAACTTCAATTTGTTCACCCTCATCCAGTCCGACACAGCAGCCAAGCACCGGTTCAGGACCTGAACAGCCTCCTTAGAAGTAGGTGGAAAGGAGTGACAGAGTTGGACATCATCTGCGTACAGATAACACCGCACCCCGAAACTCCGGATGATCTCTCCCAACGGCTTCATGTAGATGTTAAACAACATGGGGGACAGTATTGAACCCTGCGGGACCCCACAAGACAAAGGTTGTGAGGACGAGCAGCTGTCCCCCATCAACACCTTCTGGGTACGACCCTCTAGGAAGGACCCGAGCCACTGTAAAACAGTGCCACCAAGGCCCATTCCCGCGAGGCGTCCCAGAAGGATACCGTGGTCGACGGTATCGAAGGCCGCTGAGAGATCCAGCAGGACCAACAGGGACACACTCCCCCTGTCGAGCTCTCTGCGGAGATCATCCACTAAGGCGACCAGGGCTGTCTCGGTACCATGTCCCGGCCTAAAGCCAGACTGTGCCGGATCCAGATAATCAGTGTCTACCAAGAATACCTGGAGTTGTGAGGCCACCACACGTTCCAGGACTTTGCTCAAAAAGGGAAGATTGGAAACAGGCCGATAGTTGACGAATTGAGTGGGGTCTAGTGATGGTTAAATGCAGAATAAATGCAGAATAATTGATCCTCTGATGTCTCAGATCAGCCAACCTAATCCATAGTCTTTTCCAAGCAGATGATGGATTTGATATTCAAATTATGCTCCAAGAACATGAACTAAAATCATACTCCAATGTTTTCTGAAGAGATTCTTTAAATCATTGGCATAACAAGAAGGACTTCAATGTCCTTCATGCATAAACCACACTGTAGCTAAAGTAGTAATCATTTTTACATGCAACAATTTGTTTATCTTTAATCAAAATCCCATACCAAGTGAATACATGGTACACTAAGGAAATCTAGATTGTGTTATCTATATAGATGATGCAACTCAGACAAATTAGTTTATTTGCAAAATTTATTATTCTTATATTGATCATGGGAAGAGTGAAAGAGCTCCAGCCCAAGATCTCTATGGATCCCAGTCAGTTTTAATCATGAATTTTAAACTCATGCCTTGTGTTCACTATGTTTTAACCTTTGTTTTGTGTATTTTTATATATGTATTTTAGAAATGCATTTTAATGTGTGTGTTTATGAGGTTTATGTCTTTAGCTATGTTGTAACCCTCCTCAAGCCACCAGGAAAAGTGGATAAGAAATAAAATCACCATCATCACCACCATCATCATCTCAATCATTCTTTGCTTCAGACATTTGCCCACATAAATGCAAGGCAGTGTCCAACAGTGTGAAACTAGTAAACAAATTAGTTAAGCTTTCCCCCCATCTGTTCACTGATTCTGACTTTTAATGAAGTCAAAGATAACACACAGTGTTGTTTTTCTACTTGCCATTGCCCAAATAGGGTCATGCTATTTTTCTCTGAATATGAATGCAGGAGTTCTATCTCTATGATGAAGGCATAGCATCCTAACTATTCTAGAGAAGCATAAGTTAAGGAAAGACAAAACACAAAAAGCCCCTATATTAATTATAGGAGGTCAAAAAGCTTCTAGAGCAATGGTTCTCAACCTGTGGATCCCCAGATGTTTTGGCCTTCCACTCCCAGAAATCCTAACACTTGGTAAACTGGCTGGGATTTCTGGGAGTTGTAGGCCAAAACACCTGGGGACCAACAGGTTGAGAACCACTGTTCAAGAGGCTCATTGTATTTCATTCTTTACAACCTGTTGCTTCCCTCTTTACACTTCCTACTCTCCTGACATGAGCTAATGTCCAGTGATGTTCTATAAACCCATTTCAGTTCCAAAATAGTATTTCATTGTTAATGCTCTCCTGAAATTAGAGATGTAGAAAGGATTTATTATTTATTTTATTTATTTGGTAGTTTTGTATACCGGTCTTCTCACCTCCATTCGAGGGACTCGGGCCGGTTTCCAACATCAGTATTACAGACTGTCATTAAAACATCATATTTCTAAATCACACTAAAACATTGAAACATTGAAACAATTAAAATGGCAAATATGAGGTTATTTTCCTTCCTTTTTGTCCAGAAGCTCTTCCAGTGGCCTAATCTTTGTCTCTAGAATATAACTGTTGCTTTTACCATCAGGCCACTAACTCATGACAGCAGATGAAACAAACAGGTAGAATAAAAGCATAAATAGGTCAGCTAATAACAGGGCATCTTGGTGATATCTCATTCATGGGGTTATCATAAATTGATGGCAATTAAGAACAAACTCATAAAAAAGTAGGGGAGTGTTGAAAGAAACCTTTTTTTAAGAAAGAAGATCATTTGCTTCGCCTTATATTGCAGACATAGAAATGAATAATTCCAGACATTATGTAACTGAAAAGCAAAGTACAGGCTCTTTCTGCAGTGGCAAAAGTCCATGGTCAACCTCCCCAAAGGTGAAGAAGGCAGGCATAACATTTCAAAAGTAGTGGAGATAGTTTGAAAGTATCCTGACTAAAGTCAATACAAATTTACCATTTATTCCCAGGGAGATTTCTAATAATTCTTCCGCATCTGGACTGGATTATAATCTCATGAGGCATGCAGGCTTTGGATGTTAGAAATGGTAATCCAGCCCATCTGGAGCACAAGTCCCTGAACATTACCACCCACTTTTTTCAAAACACTTTTTAAAAGTCAGTAATTTTAAATGCAAAGTATAAGGTGAAAGGTGGGTGTATTTCTAAAAGAGGTTTCTTTGAAAGTTTATTCTTAAACGTTCTTTACCTAGTAAAATTACTGACAGTGGGGGGAAAAGAGGAAATCACGTACAAGAATATCAGTGTATGCCAATTTCCTGGATCATAGAACCTTTTCAATCTAAAAGTGAGAAACAGGGAAACTGGAATATAGCAAATAAGAAACTTCACGGGAAGAAAACAACTAAGCTATCTGATGCTTGGGTGGCAAACTTAATGCAGATACTCTGCTACAGATAGATGCATGGGGTAATGTTGGAAGTTATGGACTTATAACTCATAGCTCAGCAAAAGGGAAAAAAGCTAATGAAATCATTAGGACTACAGTAATTAGTTCATTAGTGTAATTTAATAGGAACAAATGAACACAGCTTTCATAACAGCAAATCAGATGTCTTTAATCTGTTAAATTCATTGGAGCAAGAGTTTCATTTATGGACTTGTAATATCGCCTTTTATGGTCACCCCCACAATGATTTTCTATAAATATTTGTGGGTCTAACAAATACTGTAAAGTCATCCAGCTCTATTACACAATCCAATAAAACATTTCTTGGTCTCTTGGTTTTTAGGCCTGTTCCTGGGGGTATTTGGGGTGCTGACTCAGAAAATTTAATTGGAATAGACCACATCAGCTCTAATTTCTTTGATGTAATTATCATGATTTTCTGTGGTAGAGCAGAGTAGATGGCATATATTCTGTAAACTACAGCTGATAGAGGGAAACTGGTACCATTTTTGGAATTAGTGGGTCAAATATATCCAGAAGTAGGTCTACCATTTGAAGCATCAAAATGTGTGTTGGGCAGTGTTATGCAATAATAAATACATGACACTTAGAACTAAGGAAATATATTTCTGGCGCCATGGTGGCACAATGAGCTAAACTCTTGTGCTGCTGAACTACTGACCTGAAGGCTGGCAGTTCGAATATGTGGGACAGGTTGAGGTCCCACTGTGAGTGTCAGGTCCTGCCAACCTAGCAGTTTGAAAACATGCAAATGTAAGTAGATTAATATGTTGGTAAATTGAGATAAATTACCTTCCTTATCTCAATCTTCTTCGACCTTTCAAACTTCTGCCTGAAGGCATGAGAAACACTGGACTGCTTCAATTCAGCTTTCATTGGAAAGTGGCACTTATCTTTATTGATATTTACACAATATATACATAAGAGAATCCACTATCATGTCTGCTCATATCTTTTATCCAACATTTTTATCAGTCCTTCATTTCCATCCTACACAGGAACACTCTAACAGTACTTCACAACTCTATGTATTAACTAATACATTACTGAAACCACACAGTTTAAACTATAAGCAATTTTCATATTATATAAAAACACATACTGACACAATAGGTACCACTTTGGTAGGAAAGGGCAAAAAGATGCTCCAAGACCACATGACCAAGAGGTGCCTATGGACGCAGGCTCCTTATCTTAAAAATGGAGGAAGAGCACCTCCCCCAGAGCCGGAAATGAGCACCGCCTCCAGAGCCAGAAATGAAAGGAGAAGCCTTTGCCTTTGTCTGTGTGTTTGCTTCTCATTGTA
This sequence comes from Anolis sagrei, assembly GCF_037176765.1. Lineage (NCBI taxonomy): Eukaryota > Metazoa > Chordata > Lepidosauria > Squamata > Anolidae > Anolis > Anolis sagrei. Next base: position 125,236,099 of record NC_090023.1, read on the forward strand.
TTTCATTGTAACGAGGCATTGAATGCTTTCCTATGTCTACTTGTAATCCACTTTGAGTCCCCCAGGGAGAAGGGCAGAATATATTTAAAAAGTGTTTTTGTTATTATTATTCCCGTGTCCCTTTTCCACTCAAGATTTCTCCCTGGACCAAGTGTTTGCGCCTCAAGGTGATTTCAACATGGATCAGTGGAAATGTTGTTTAGTTGTTTCACTGTGATAAGCATAACTATATTTCTGTCAAAACTTAACAGGAACAGCCAGACACTGTTGTAAAAAAAGTACAAATGAGTAGAAGTTTGTTAATACACAACTTCTGAACTATTTAAATGTTCACTTTGGTTGGGAAGGTAGAGGTGATAACCCTGAAGAGAAAAAAAAGAAAGATTTAGGGACCTCCTTCCCCATCTCCACCACTTCCCAGCACAGCCCAAAGCAAACATTTTTCCTCTTGCAATGTGTCTTGGGTCAGCTGAAGTCCCACTGCTGATTCTTTATATAAAACAATAGAGGGATCTAGCCAGTTTTAAGCATGAATTTTAAACTTGTGTCTTATGCTTTCTGTTCTGTGTATTTTAATATGTATCTTTTTAAAAGAAATATGCACATTTATAGAATTTTTTACAATGTTCATGCATTTTAATTATGTTGTAACCTGCCTTGAGCCATGAGGAGAGTTGGGTAAGAAATACAATTAATATGAGTATTTAATGTCAGAAAGAATACATTCCAGAAAGTAGCACTGGACACGTTTTTAAAAATGGTGACACTTGCCACCAAGCAATGTGTCCCATTTCCTTCCCCTAAAATCATCCTGATCTGGGCAGACTTAGCAAGAGACTAGATTTTCTGGAAGCTATGGATCAAGGGTGCACCTACACTGTAGAATTAATGCAATTTGACATCATTTCACAACTCAATGCTATGGAATCAAGGGAGCTGTGGTTTACAAGGTTCTTTAGCCAACTTTGCCAAAGAGTGCTTTGCCAAACTACAACTTCCAAGATTTCATAGCACTGAGCCATGGAGTTAAAATGATGTCAAAGTGCATTCATTTAGTAGTGCAGATGCAACCCAGGAATTGAGTTTTGGAGTATTACATTATAACATAAAAGAAGTATTTTCACTGTTAAAGGATTTGTAGGTTGTGTGTCAGGAATGAAGCAGCTACGAAGTATGATATTTTTATCAGTAGAGACAAGCCCTCTATTATAGCTTTTCTCTAGTTCTATGCCATCCAGTGTTTTCCCTATCTTCCTTCTATCAGAGACAAACTTCAGTTTTGGATCCTTTCCCCCACATCTAATCGGTCCATCTTCACAGCATTCCCTGAACTGTGATTGCCTGTCAGACACCAGGCTTGTCCAGCACAATGCTTGAGAAAGATTTTCTTTGCATTTTGGATACATAAGTTTAAAACACCAGATCAATATGTACAAATCTGTACAAATCTGGGCACGTACTGTGTTATATTGAAAAAGCAAGAGATAGCCTTGATAGTATGGATTTCTTCTTGCCAGCACTGCTATAACTTTATTTTACAGAATGTATAAGCAGCATTTCTAATGGAGTTTGCACACAGTGATACAGAAGATGGAGAGAGCAAATTTATTATATAAAAGTAAACAATAAAATAATAACAATAAAATACAGCATAAATCAGCAGAAACAGTACAAATAAGACCAGTGAATTAAATTTAGGGGAAAATATATGGTACACTCCTTGTGAGTGGTAAAAAGTTCAGTGCGAACTGCTTATCCCTGTTTAGTCTCCTTTTCAGAAAAAAAAAAAAAACATTTGAGACCTACAGAATTTCTATTACAATATGTAATGAAATTTGATTTTTTTTCTGTTCCTGGTTTGAAAGTGTTATTCCTATTTAATTGTATTTTGAAAGTAGTTGTTATACTCCAGAAACTTCATTTTTGTGGCTGTTACAAACTATATTGAATTCAGTTCTTGTGGGTTTTTTCGGGCTATATGGCCATGTTCTAGAGGCATTTAGAGGCCATATAGCCCGAAAAAACCCACAAGAACTGAGTGATTCCAGCCATGAAAGCCTTCGGCAATATATTGAATTGGTTGAGTCTCTATGAGATGTTAATTGAAAAACTATAGCCAAATGTGCCGCAGGATGTCCTGCAAAAACCAAGTTTTTGCAGTTTATTTTTTCCATGTTTTTATGATAGAAACAATTAGGAAATGGCATTTATAACCCAGGAACAAAAAATGTGTATTTAGGTTTCTTCACAAATACTGTGTTGGACTATGGATAGACGCAGCTAGTACAGCATGTCTACAAACAGCAAAGTCACAGCTTCTTGTCAGTGAACATTAAAGAATGCTTTCAGTTTACAAATTCTCTGGAGGTCTTCCATTCTGCACCCCCAAACTTCTTATTGAAGATGAAGAAAACAACAGCAAAAAGTTATTGCCAACTAATGTTTCATCCTCACATGAGAGGTCTTCCTCCCCCACCCCTTTTCTTAGCATTTTGTACCCAACAATTGACAGATGCTTGCACAAAATATAATACGCTTTTTGGATAAATCTTTCACAAAACATTTGCCAAAAGATCTTAATAACCTTTTATTTGCAAAAGAAAGAAAAATACAATTAGGAAAAAGTACAGAAAACCTCTATAATGTTTTCTAGCATAAATGCTTCATTTTTATGTATGAGAATACAATAAGTAAAGATTAATTTCTAATTTGCCATTTTACTATGTCACTGTATATAATGGGACTTGAGCATCCATGGAGTTTGGTAGCCATGGGGGTTTGGGTTCAGGATATTGTCCAATCACATCTCGATATTGTCCATCCTGTGCACTGCGGTTAGCAGAGGAGGCCCTGCTTTTGGTCCTACCCCCATCATGTGTGGTTGATGGAAACAAGAGAGAGGGCCTTCTCCATGATTGGCCCCCATCTCTGGAATTCTCTCTGCAAAAAATTAAAAAGGGCCCCCACTTTCCCCTCCTTTCAAAAACTCCTGAAGATGCACCTTTGCACTTTGGTATATGGAGAGGAGGAGAACTGGGGCACTCTAGGTCAATTGGAATTTTGGCTGACCTACTTGTACCTCTTAGCCACTTGGGTACACTTTAAGAACAACTATAATCAGCCAATTTCAATTTATTTTAATTGTTTTTATCATTTGAGATGTTTTATTGTTGATTGTGTGATTAGTGTAACCTGTTTTTATCTAAATATTTGTATTTTGTTTTTTATTTTGATGCAGATTTTTATACAATAAGTTCAATGTCATTATTATGTTTATTATATTGCATTATTGTAATTGGTTTTTTTGCATTTGTCTGGGCATTGAATGTTTGCCTTTTTGTGTTGTAAACTGACCTGAGACCCCTCGGGGAGAGAGGGTGGCCTATAAATAAAGATTATTATTATTATTATTATTATTATTATTATTATTATTATTATTATTATTATATTCCTGGAAGAAAACCCCAGTGAATACCAAGAGTGCACTGTACTAGATTGTTTGACTATAATATATTTAAAAAATTGAATCTTATATTAACAACAACCACTTTAAAACTAAATTAAAATACCAATAATGGTAAAAGTATATATGCTATAAAAGTGTTTAAAAGATTAAACAATACAGTTTTAAACAATACAGCACTTACATCCATTTTGTTTAAAGCCTTCCATTCTAAAAGCCCCTCTGAATAAAAAAGCATTTGTTTGTTGGTGGAAGGAAAGTAAGCAGGGGGGGGGGCATTCTGCTCTCCTTAAGGAGGGTATTCGAAAGACTAGAAGTAGCCACTGGGAAGATCCTATCTTGTGCATCCATCATCTTGTGTATTGTGAATGTGTGAGACTGAGGCCCCATGTACACTGCCATTATAATTCAAATTGAACTGGATTATGTGGTGGTGTAGACTCATATAATCCAGTTCAATGGAGTTCAGTCTGTATTATTTGAGTCTACACTGACCATATAATGCAGTTCAAGCCGCATTATATAGCAGTGTAGATGGGGCCAGAGAGAAGAGCCTCTTGTGAATGTCAGGGGCTGACTGGCTCATAACAGGATATGCTATGAGTCAAAAATTGCAGATCTAAGCTGTGCAGGGCTTTAGAGATCATAACCAGCACTTTGAACTGTGCTCAGAAATAGACTGGCAGGCAGTGGAGCAATTGAAGTCAGAGAGCTCTATGATCCTTGTAACCAGCCTCAGTTAACAATCTAGCTGCAGTTTCTGAACACTCTTCAAAACCAGCCCCAAGTAGAGTGCATTGCAATAATCCAAACAAGATGTAACCAATGCATTTACTTTGCCAGATATTTTGACCTACAATTCTCATTAGTTCCACTCAGCATGGTTGATGTTAAGGGGTTATGGGAGTTGAATTTCAGAGGTTCAGAAGCTCTTTGCTCATGGTGTACATTAATGTAAATTTCTATAGGGTAATTTGTTATTCTGAATAAATCTCGAAAAGGAACGTGCTGTCCATTTTTGGTGGCACCTGATAGTATCATGGTCTGCTAAACTCATCCAACAATTGTAACATGTCAAGGTCATCACCAACAGGCTAAATGAAGTAATGAATGCGGACAATTGAATGAATGCAGACAATGAATTTTCTTGGAAGTCAGTTTTAATACTTGGGAGGATATCTCATCTTCAAATGCTGAGCTCCAATTTCTTCTTTGTTTGGTCATTTCCCTCCCTGTGCCTTTGGGAAAAACTAATGGAAGTTTGCTTCAACTATTATGTGCCATCTACTTAGATGACACTTCAATAACGCTGGGATTGCAGCATACAGGTTTGATTCACAGAAGTGCTATTCCCTAGATAGGAAATGCATAACTTTTTTGATCAGAATCCCCAGACAGCTCACATATAAAATCAATGTGACTTTTCTGAAAGACACAAGGAGAAACAACCATTTGAAAGAGAATCTGGCCAAACCAGCTGAAGGACAATTGGGATTTTGACTTTTTTACAGATTGTTTTACAGTATAATTGGGGAATCCACTAATTTTATGAGGAAGCAAGTATTTTAGCAGGAAGGTAATGCTAGTGGGTAATAAAAAATTTCCTGGATTAAGAAAACATTTATGGTTAGTCACAGTACCTGTACTAACTTGAAAGGATATAAAATATCCAGTTTCAAAAGACAGGCATTTTGAATAGTGCTGAATAAGAAACCATGAGAATATATAGTTACATATGTTGCTAACCTTGATTTAAAGTAGCTGGCAGGTTACCTCGCTGAATTTACAGGTGAATTCAACTGATACAGACAGGCCTGTATGCTTATTTGTCTGCAAAACAGGCAATTAAAATTGTTACGAGGAGTCAGTGTGGAACCTGTTCAGTTTTACTTGTGAATCAATCCCTGCTATTGAGTTTGTGCAGAGCTGGCAGACAACTAAAATGGAAGCATAATTAATTTGGATTCCCTCTGGAACACTTATGCATTTTCCATACAAATTGGGGGAGAAAATTGTACACTCTAGTCTTGGCTACTGTTACGGAAAAGAGTCAAAAGAGGAAGCAAGGGCAGAGTAGAGATGTATATGTGATGTGTGTGTCTCTCACTGTGTGTAGTATGCTTGCTAAAACAATCAGGTTTTCTCCCTTTCTCCCATGGGGATCTAAGATAGGTGTTAAATGGTTCAGTATTGTTCCAGAGCCATTTTTCTATGCTAAAATTTACACCAGAGATTCAGAGAAGTACCCATGCTTGCAAGACTGGAGAGCTGAAATTGCAGTCATATGCAAATAGGCCCTCAAATTTAATTGATATCATTTGCAAGCAGAGAATATTGGGGAACTATTTCATCAAATTTCTCCAGGGGACAGAGCAATTTTCCAACAGTTCTTTGGGCTGCAGTTTGGCATTACTAATAGAAGCAGTATACCCCCCCCCCCCCACACACACACACCCCAATTTGGCATAAGCCAGTACAGGCAGTATGGCACCCAAGTTTTCCTAAGTTCAGAGGCAAGAACCCAAGGTGGTAGTCAGTTGAAATGAGTCAGTATATGCTAGTCTGCAATCTGACATTGCAAAGTTCAACACGAGTGGGATTCAACTTACACTGTGCTTGTTTCTTTGCCTCTACAGACCTCTGAACTTCATTGCAGTTTCCCAATGTCCGTTCAGGAGATTTTCCAATACACTGAAGTATATTTTAGGAGACATAAAGAGGGATTCTACATGACAGTGGGAATCTATCTTGTTTCCATTTCATTGACAGAAGTTGTTGCATCACCATGATGGTTCAGTTGGACATCAACTATATACCTGGAAATTTAGTGACATGAACATGCACAGGTGCCCCAGATGCTGTTGGACTACTACTCACAGTGTATCTCACAATTGACTAGGCCTGGTAGGTATCAACATTTGGAGGGACATATAAATAACACCTTGGATTTAACAGGAACCAATTATTGCTAGATTTAATGATCCACTTTGGATTAAGACATTCTGAATTTTTCTGAATGCTAGAGCTTGCATGATTCATTAGGCTTCTATTCATTATGAGAATCAGATAGCAAATTATATCCTTTGTAAGTGTTACCATTACAGTGGCAATTTACAAAATATATTAAGCCCTTTAATGATCTTTTTCAAAGAACAAAAAGTGTCCCCATAAACTTGGAAATTCACTGCCAAACTATTATGATTTGAAAAACTAGGCTCTGTATTCAGGTTTTTAAAAAACATAACCTGGACAATATTTGTGTTTTCTAATCCCTAAATTTGGATATAGTTGTACACTGTAGCCTCTATAACTGTCAAGATTACCACTTTAATGGAATGTTTAAAAAGACATAATGGTTTAGTGCCTTGAATTGAATTACTTTTCAGTTCTACATTGTTCTGGCTCAAATACAAAGCAAATCAGCTTTATGTCAAATGTGACTGGCACACTGAAATATCCTGTTCAATAATATGACTATCTCTTTTCTGGAATTTCTAGCAATTATATACATGCAGAAATACAGAGTATTGACTATGAGAGCCCTGTTCAAAAAGCTCACTGATATCTTAAGAAAATATTTATTTATTTATTTACTAGATTTGTATACCGCTTTTCTCAGCCCTCAGATTATATTTGTCATGTCAGAGCAACCAGTCCATTATATATTACATTTCTAACAGAACAAAGCAAACAGACAGAAAAATATGCATCTTGTGAGTTTGGTAGTTGGTTAAATGTCCTTTGACCAGTATCTGGCCACTTGGAGTGCTTCCGGTGTTGCTGCAAGAAGGTCCTCCATGGTGCATGTGGCAGGGCTCAGGTTGCATTGCAGCAGGTGGTCAGTGGTTTGCTTTTCTCCACACTCGCATGCCGAGGATTCCACTTTGTAGCCCCATTTCTGAAGGTTGGCTCTGCATCTCGTGGTGACTCAAAGTGATTAAGAAACCTTTTCAAATCTATTGACTGACTTTTGAACTGTGGTCTTAATTTTTAGTCTTTCAGTGGAAGCTTTAGGATTCAGATGAACAGTGGAAGATAAAATTAAAGGTTGCATAAAATTACAATTAAGCTATAATTACATCTTCTACCCCATTACAGAAGATCAGTACCAATGGGGAGATGATGTTTAGACTTCAGAATACTTTTGAATAAAATGTCTTTTGCAAGGACAACTCAAACAATTTTTTATTTGGGACAAAGAACAAAATGCTCTCACTCCAGCTGGACCAACAGCTGATCTTCTTTCAGCACAGGAAGTGGGGTGGGATCCTTTAATACAACAATTGAATGGAGGATAGGGTGTATTGTACACTCAGTTTTGGACATGAAAAGAATTGGATGGCTGCAACATTCAAGACACTACAGCAAGTAATCTGAACTAATGTAAGGGGCAATAAAAAGGCAAAAATACCCCAATCTTGATAGATAGATAGATAGATAGATAGATAGATAGATAGATAGATAGATATTAGGCCTGGGTAACAACGGAAAAATTTGTTTCTAAAATCGATTTGTATTTGGGGTTTTTTTTTGTTTCGATATTTAAAATAATTACAAAATTTTCCTTTTAAAAAGTTCGATATTTACGAAATTTCGTAAATGGTAAAAAAATTAACGAATCGATTTCCGAAACAATAACGAATCGATTCGTTAATGGCGGACGCGACCGCGAAATATGCTAAAAAACCTCCAAAACCTTCTGAAGCTTCCCTCTCCCTCTGTTGTTGACTGTTGGTGTGATATTATAATTTTTTTTCACTAATTAAACCATAAAACTGGCCCAGACATGCGGAAATAATAACGAAACGACCTCAAAACAATAACGAAACGAATACAATATCGAAATACGAAGCATTTACAAAACGTTTTTGAAAATTTGTTTTTTTAAATAATTGCTCCAGAATGGTTCGTTATCGTTTTGTAATTGAAAAAATTAACGAATTATTAACGAATTACGAATTAACGAAATGAAACCGCCCAGCCCTAATAGATATTATTTGCAATGTCTAGTGCCCCCCCCCCCCCCCGCACAGAGAAGCAGACAGAATATAGAGCTTTATTAATTGTTGCCTAACTTGCCTGTGAAGTTTTGTGACATGGAAGGACCTTTAAGGACCTTCATAACCAAATTTAAATACTCAGTTTGGACTTAATGTCAGGGGAAAACCTTTACGTTTCACCTAGACTATAACAAAGGCTACTTTAGTTGGAGAAAGTGCAAGCAGAAGAAAACTCTTATAAAACTAACAATCAAACAAATCAAAACTTGTCTTCTGTCAAATATATATATATATAAGTGAATAGCACCATTTCTATCAGCTTTGGGACATCAAGTGCCTTCTTAACATACTTCGCTATCATTCAAATCTTCACTCAGAGTCCAGACGTAAGAAATGTTACAAGTAAGACTGAAAATAAGATGACACAGGTCCAATGGTATAGCAGAGAAAAGGAAAGTAGAGAACAAATAAGCTGGTAAAGATTGTAGGCAACTTTGCCCATATTTTCACACAGATTGCTACCCACCATTTGTTGAGCATCTTGTGAGGTTTTTACATCATTATGTCAAAAATACTGATATTAATCTTTCTTCATTCTTCTGAGTTCCATTTTAATTCATTTCTCTGTGAGCACATAAATTTTTTGATGAATATTAAAGACAAAAAGCTTATGTCAAATGCTGTGTGGGTAGGATGAGCAATCAGGAACATTATTATTTGCTAACTTTCTCCTTCTTCTAGATGGGAAGAACTCTGTGCTAGGACTAAAATTTAAATTACTTCTTAAAATCCATCTCAGTCATACCTCCCTCTAGTTAGAGAAAATAAATACAAGGCAATGTATAAAGATTTCATTGAGCAGGAGTTTGAGGTGAAAGGATTCATTATTTGAAGAATTCTATAACAGCTGCAATTTAAACATATTTAACAGCATGGGTAACGAATGAAGGAAATAAATAGAGTGCACTTTTTTGCAATGTACAAAATCTTCACATACATATGCTCTAGAGTCGGGTTGTACCATCCAATCCTCTTAAATACAGAAATAATCAGCTCACTAAAAACTAGAAAAGACAAAACAATGGTGCAGGACTTCAAAAAGGAAGCATAATGTGGACCAGCATTTCAGTGTGCTTTCAGCATATACAGCCATTACCAGGGTTCATAGTCAGGTTCCTTAGACAAAAATACCCATAACTGGAGTGGAGAACCTTTGAATTTTCTCAATGTTGTTGGGATCCAAACCAATTGTCAGCGGCCAGCTGCCAGACATATGTCAGGATGATGGGAACTCCTGCTCTTCAATATCTGAAGGGGCCACAGGTTCCCAATCTCTAACCTAAAAAGCTTTTTCATGTCCTCTTTATTATATTTCTGGTGGCTGTTTAATTTTTTTCTCAATTGCCAAATAAAGAATCAATGAGCGAAGAGGATGCAGACATTAATTTTTCACCTCACATGCTTCTTCTCTTTTCTGGCCCATAAGGTAACATTGTATGATCAGAAAGGCAGAGAATAACAGAAGAATTGGGAGCTATTGATAGGTGGTGCCTTGCCAGAGCTCACCTAATGGAAGTAATAGGTAGCAATGTATGTATCAGGAAACCATCAAGAGAGGAATGTGGTATTTTCCCCTGTCTTTTCTTAGAATTGAGTTTAGTAGCCTAGCCTACTTAATGTTGAGATTTGCTCCACCTTCTTTATGGAAAATCATCTCTTCATTCCCTTTATCCAGGAAAGAGGCAGTTTCATGAAGTCCCATCCCCACTTATGGCGGCCACCCTGCATAAAATACAGGTTTAGGGGCTCCTATAACCAAGTCTACTGTAGTTTCTTTATCTTCTTTCCTATCCTTGGATGGATTTCCTGAACCAATAAAAGAAAGGTTTATGTCCCTCTTTCCCTACTAGAACATCCAGTATAGTTACTCCTCTTGTCACTCTATACTCACTTTGCACCAGCCCAGTTATTTCCAACCTGTGGTCTGTGGACCACCAGTGATTCACAAGAATGAAAATGTGGTCCGCTGCTTCACCATTACTACACTGTTGTCTCGAAACCACGTAGCAACAAGAGCAACTGTTCTCACAAAACCCTCTTATAGTGTTAGGGTTAAGGTTAGGTTAGGCTGACTACCCACAAAAGATTACTCCTACCACATTATTAAATATGGTTTTCTGTCGGTGAGCAGATGGTGACTACTGGATGGCATATGTTTTGTATCAGAAACTAGAGCTGATGTGGTCGATCCAATGCAATTTTCTGATTTGTAACTCTTTTGACAGTACTGTTGGAGAGTGGTCCCTGGTCAGAGTGATCCCTGGTCAAAGTGATCCCTGTTCAAGTGGTCCCTGGTCAAGTGGTCCCTAGTCAAAAAAGCTCTGGGAACCACTGCACTCTCCTAGTAAAAATGCTGAATATTTTTACCCATCCATTAGTAGCTGTCCTATGACTGTGTCATACCCTGACTACTCTTCATATGGCTGCCTACTGCATATTCCCCCTTGTCACGTGGAACTAGACAAATGGCAAAAACGTTTTCTCAGCTGTTTTTGACAGCATACACTATAAAACCTCCCTTCAAGCTTCTGCTGCTTTTGCTCAATCCACAACAGGGGAGCTTTTTAAATGGACAAATAAAGCAATGCACTATAAAGTTCTATGACAATTTGCAACTCTGTTTTGTAAAATTCTGTGTGATCCCTCCTGATAATATATCTTTGAAAACAAGAACAGGGAGGGAAAGTAAGAATGTGATGTGCGGTACTTCTTAGCCAACAAAGGGATAGAAACAGTCTCTTCACAGTCTCCCGTCTTCTTTCTATCCCTTCTTTTTCTAAAGTTATGACACAGGGCTGTCTGTGGGGAATCAGGGAAAGTGGCCAGCACAGGTGCCGACTGCCTCTCAGGCAGGGTTTTGCTTTGGCCAAGAGGCAAGGTGCCAGCCCAGCTCTCCCTTTAGGATGAAGGTGGCTCTCTGCCCAAACCCGAGCCTGGATTGTTAGTACTGGCAGGCCTTTTGCTCCCCAAGAATCCTCCTTCTCAGAGAAAGGGGCCAGAGGCTCCTTTTTCTTGCAGCCTGTTGGCTCTGAGGATGAGAGTGAGCATTTCCAGATGATCTATCTGGCTGGACTATTTGGGCACACCCCTTATGTGTTTCTTTAAGCAAACATTTCAGAGCTCCATGTTTTGTTTTGTTTTTTGTTCTATGCTCAACCTACTTTAAAGGTTCTCATAAACTAAGCTTTCTCTATGACAGATTGGATTTCTCATTCCAGGAGCCAATTGAGCATGGAATGAGTGTTGCAAACTGTACAATGGTAACTCAAAGTGACCTCCTAGGATTGCAATTCTCCTATGGGGAAAATTAACATAAGACTACTGTGTAAAGAGGGAGGAGGTGAAGGGATGACTGGCTCCACCATTAGGTAGAATGAGTCAAGCACCTTGAACAATAACACAGCCTCATCCATCAGAAGACAGTACTGTATAAGATGTATAGCCTGTATTAGGCTTTTAAAATATCCAGCTGCCTTAGGGCCCTTCCACACAGCCCTATATTCCAAATATCGAGGCAGAAAATCCCACAATATCTGCTTTGAATTGGAATATATGGTAGTGTGGACTCAGATATGTGTGAAAGGGCCCTTGGTTGCAATGGAAGATACTATTCTGTTATTTGCAATTCCAGGTTGTTTTTGTACAAAGAATAGGGAGAGAGCACCATCTTCTCTTACACATGAGGCAACACAATGTCTTGGAATAAGGCACCAGAAGAGATTCCAGTTGTCTCTGCAAATGGAGTAGGCAAAGTTTAGTTGCAATATTAATCCTTCCTTCCACACATCACTATTATAACATCATAGCATAGTGGAACTGGCTCAAAATGCCATTCTGACTTCATAGCTTTGCTTTAATGAGCTGTGAAAAGGATTGCCCCCTTTCAGAATATTTTCTGGGGAGTGAGGGCAGAGGTTTCTGAGATGAGCTTACTATTCATCAGTTGTGGCAAGGGAAATAAGCATGTCTCCATGTTGTCCAGGGAACAAGTGAGACTCCTTGACTTTTTATATTGTGCTGTGAGGACTGGCAATTTTGTGCTGTCACACAAGATGGGATGAAAGGGAAAATTGCCCAATTGTATAGCTATTTTCTCCCCACAGTAATAGCAATGTTCTTTGGTGATAACACTGTGATAATGCTACACAACCAAACCTGACTGTCTACATAAAGAGGTGATGTCATCTCTTGTATAGAGATGGATGTGATGTCATCTCTATGCAATTCCTAAGTAGCTGGGATAATGCTCAGTGCCAGAACAACAGAATATGATAGTAAGGAAACATTATAATTGTGCATATTCATAAACGTGAGGAGGGTACATTAACAGTGGTTATCAACCTGTGGGTCCTCAGATGTTTTGGCCCTCAACTCCCAGAAATCCCAATAGCTGGTAAACTGGCTGGTTGTAGGCCAAAACGCCTGGGGATCCACAGGTTGAGAACCACAGATTTAAGAGCTTTCCAGGAGCAAGTAATCAGAAATGTTGTACTTTCCCATAACATTGTTGATTACTCTATCCGGTTAGGCAATGATCAAGTGACAGTCAGTGGTTCTAGATAAGTCTATGATCATACCATTCTGCTTAATTCATTGAATTTTACAAGGGGTTCACATGATGCTTTCAACTAGTAATTCTCTCTCTCTCACACACACACACACACACACACACACACACACACACTTTTTTCTAACTAGGAAGAATCAGACTACAGCCAAGTGCCTTGTAATTAATAATAATAATAATAATAATAATAATAATAATAATAATAATTTATTTATATACCACCTTATCTCCCCTAGGGGACTCAGAGCAGGTTCCACATATGCAAAATAATACAAAAACATACAATATAAACAAAACATAGGTATAAACTGTTAACACAACATATACATTAAAATCAATTTATAACCAGTTCCACTCTCTTCTTCATGCAAGGTAAGCTGCCAGGGGCCAAGATTTCAATAAGGGGCCTATTTGGAATGGGCTGGGTCAAGACTAGTGCAAGGAGAAAGGAAGACATGGGGCTGGCAGAATACAGTGCAAGGATTGGTCTCAGCAATGGCCCCACTAGGGGAGACTGGGGCCACTCAATCCCAGGGCCAATTAATGGACTATACAAAAGGTCTGGGCTGGGATAAAAGGTGCCCTCAGATGACAGGGGACTGGGGAATGGATGGGGTACAAGGCCAAGTCCTAACTGTTGGACCAAGGGCTTGAGACTTGAGACTAGTCATTATCGAAGGCCTGATGAAACCAACAGTTTCTACTAGCCTTCCATCTAAAAATGCAGATGCAAAAATCAGTTTCTAAGAGTAGCCTCTTTGAGAAGCTTTGTAAATCTATGATGCCATAGCTGATACATTGATTACTCCAGTGGGAATTGGTGAAGCATTTTTTAAAAAAAATCCAACTTTTATTTTGCTTTTCTTCTTTATTTTGACTTAAAAAGAGAATCTCCTTGTGTTCCCTGTCTCCCTCCCCCCCCCATTACATACAAAATATATTGAAACCAATCCTTTTGTTTGATTCAACCGCTACATAACATATTTACTTAGCTATATTTTGCTTACCTCCTTGTCCTCACCACTGTGCCATATCTTTAGTTGTGCCAATTAAAAATAGCGATTTGCAACTCTTCCCTTCTCCCCCCCCCCCAACAAAATGGCATTACTGTCTTTTGGACTTTATAACAACTAATTTATTGAAGGGTGCAACAAACAATATAAAAATTTCCTCCTACTGCAAGGTATTTTTGAAAATCATATGATTTTGGAAGCCTACTTGCAATTATTGATTTATTCTGTTCAAAATTCTTGAGTGGTTGTCTTGCACATAAAACAGCATTCTGTGTACAAAAAACACCATCTAGGTTGTCCAGCACAAACTATGTCCTTCTTCTGCTAGATGTTCAGCATAGAGTTGTGCTAGAGAGCTTTAGAGAGGTATTATCTCACAAAGAAATGGCCTTTTCACTATTTTTCAACTTCATTTTTCCTTATGTTTGGGTTGTTGTAGGTTTTTTCGGGCTATATGGCCATGTTCTAGAAGCATTGTCTCCTGATGTTTCGCCTACATCTATGGCAAGCATCTTCAGAGGTAGTGAGGTCTGTTGGAACTAGGAAAAAAGGGGTTTATATATCTGTGGAATGACCAGGGTGGGACAAAGGACTCTTGTCTGCTGGAGCTAGGTGTGAATGTTTCAACTGATCACCTTGATTAGCATTTGATAGCCTGGAAGTGCCTGGAGCAATCTTTTGTTGAGAGGTGATTAGATGTCCCAGATTGTTTTCCCTCTGCTGTTTTGCTGTTTTAATTTTAGAGTTTTTTTAATACTGGTAGCCAGATTTTGTTCATTTTCATGGTTTCCTCCTTTCTGTTGAAATTGTCCACATGCTTGTGGATTTCAATGGCTTCTCTGTGTAGTCTGACATGGTGGTTGTGACACTGATTCCGGCCATGAAAGCCTCCGACAATACATTTTCCTTATGTTTGTTTTCATATTTTCTATTAAACTTTGCTTTCTCCCACCCTGGACATCCCACAGATATATAAACCCAATTTTCCTAGTTTCTAACAGACCTCACAATGTCTGAGGATGCCTGCCTTAGTTGCAGGCAAAACATCAGGAGAGAATGCTTCTAGAACATGGCCATATAGCCTGAAAAACCTATAATAACTCATTTGCTTGCTTCCTTTCAGTGGTTCCAAAAAATGTATTTCTATATGCTCAATTTAAGATTAAAGTTACTGAGATGCTAGAAATTTGAGGACTGGGGGGAAAAATTAATTGGGGTGCAGAAATCGTATTGGCTGCCAATGCCCTCAATATGTCCCTTTGTGCTGCCCGGCTGCATGGTATTAGGATTCAAATGAGCTTAATGTGTGAAACAAGAGTCAGTGATGGACAAACTTCAGCTCTCCAGGTGTTTTGGACTTCAACTCCCACAATTCCTAACAGTTTGCTTCAGATTCCTTGGGAACAACCTGCAGTTCAAGGCTGAGTTAAGCAGCTTTGGCCTATATTAACCTTGACCAGCCCCATGTGTATTTGCCCTAAGTAGATACTGTAGACCAGTGGTTCCCAACCAGTGGTCCCTGATCAAAGTCGTTCCTGGTCAAAGTGGTCCTGGTCAAAGTGGTCTCTGGCCAAAGTGGTCACTGGTCAAGATTATTAAATATGGTTTTCTGTGGGTAAGCAGATGGCCACTACTGGATGGCATGTGTTCTTTATAAGAAGCTAGAGCTGATGTGGTCTACCCAATGCAATTTTCTGAATCAGCACCTGAAATAACCAAACCGAAATAACCAAAATCTGATTCGTAACCCTTTTGGTACTAATGTTGGAGAGTGGTCCCTGGTCAAAGTGGCCCCGGGTCAAGTGGTCTCTGTTCAAGTGGTCCTGGTCAAAGTGGTCCATGGTCAAGTGGTCCTGGTCAAAGTGGTCCCTGGTCAAGTGGTCTCTGTTCAAGTGGTCCTGGTTAAAGTGGTCCATGGTCAAGTGGTCCTGGTCAAAGTGGTCCATGGTCAAGTGGTCCTGGTCAAAGTGGTCTCTGGTCAAGTGGTCCCTGGTCAAAGTGGTCTCTGGTCAAAGTGGTCCCTGGTCAACATGGTCCCTGGTCAAGTGGTCTCTGGTCAAGAGGTCCCTGGTCAAAGTGGTCCCTGGTCAAAGTGTTCCTGGTCAAAGTGGTCCCTGGTCAACGTGGTCACTGGTCAAGTGGTTCCTGTCAAGTGGTCCATGCTCAAGTCGTCCCTGGTGAAAAAAAAGGTTGGGAACCACTGGTGTAGATAGATGCTCATAACGAGAGGGCGCCTGTATTTTTGACAACTATGTGGTTGTGAGAATAATTCTCACCCAGTGCATGAGACCAGTCACTCCTGGAGAAACCAACCCAACTACCGAAGAGTCCAAGACTACTGTCACCTTCTTGTTGTGAACATCCTAACACGTGGCCACGTGAAGAAGATGGCAGAAGCCTTGCGTGGTGGAGGGGCTGAGTGTTCCCTGCACCCAAGGCCTCCAACTCCCCAAGTGGCCCCCTGAATGCTCACAGCACGGCCCTTTCCATCCACAGGTGAGCCTGTGCCAGAAAGGCTGCTTCTTCTTCTTCCTTCACCCTTAGTGGAGAGCTGTGTGAAAGCGTCGAATGTGTTGGGGAGGGGACCCCTCTGTCCTTGCCAGATTCTTCTCCTTTTTTTGGGGGGGGGGGGGGAATCCAATCCACCCCAGGTTTTCCTTCCCGCTCCTCGTGGTCCCTCGGAGTGGCAATGGGGAGCACGTTTCTCCCTCGCCGGCTGGCTGGCTGGCTCGCTCGCGCGGCGTGCGCGCGTCTCCGGCTCTGGCTTTTCAGGAGCTTGCTGCTGCTGCTGCTGCTGGCTGTGCTTCCCTTTCTGGCGAGCTTTCCCCTCGGCTCCTCTTCCAGGCGAGCCCTGCCCTTCCTGGATGCCTGCCTCCAGCCAGAGGCAAGCCCTCTCCGCGCCAGGCAAGCCCTCCACCAGCCCCGCTTGGCTGGGCGCCTCCAAGCGGGTTGGCTGCGGCGGCAGGGGCCACCTTGCCTTGACGGGGTGGGGGTGGGGGGCTCCAAACCAGCCTGTGGACTTTTAACAGGAGCCGATTAAGAAGAGGAGGAGGAGGAGGCAGAGGAGGCAGCCTCGGCGAGGAGGCGTGAGCCCGATGCTGTCCTCGAAGCCTCCCCTTCCCCAGTGGGCTGCTCAAACTTTGTCCGGGCGCGTCTCCTTTCGGGTGGGCTCTGTCGGAAGAGGCTGAAGAAGCCGGAGGATCGCGCTCCGTTTTGGATTGGACGCACGCCTTTTTGGGGAGCAAGTTGGACGAGGGAGAGGGGAAGGGGGAGGGAGGGGGTCTGGCAGCCCCCTTCTGCCTCTCGGGGTGGCTTCCCCAAAAGGGACCATGCTTCCTTGGGTCCGGGCGCAGCTTTGGGCTCTGCTGCTGCCGCTCCTGCTGCTCTGGCTGGTGGCCGCGGCGGCGGAGCTGAAGGCGCGCGGGTGCGGAGAGGTGCGCGAGGCGTACAAAGCCAAAGGATTCAGCCTGGTCAACATCCCCTATCAGGAAATCGCAGGTAAGGCGGGACATGCGGGGAAAAGAGGGGCGAGGGTGCCTATACGTGGCGCAAGGGGGGTGCCATGGCATGGCTTTGCCTCCCTCTTGGCTTCAGCCTCCCCCTTGGAGAGAGACAGAAACACGCGCTTTGCCCGGATCGTTTCCTTTCCACCTTCTCCGGGAAAACAGCCGTCGCTTCGGGAAGTTGAGGCTTATGAATTGCTTCATTGTACCGTTGAGCAATAGAGCATCCCTTCTCTCTCTCTCTCTCCCCCCCCCCCCCCCCATATATATATACGAATCAGAACGAATAAGGAAGGAGAAGAGAGGGCTGGCATTGCCAAGAGGTTCCTTCCTTCCCGCCACACTCTCTTTGGAGACCGACGTGAGAGAAGTTGTCCATCCCTGCAAGCTCTTAGTCCCTTTTAGGATTGGATGGCCATAGCTCAATGATATGGGGTCCCTGGGGTATGCCATTGGTGGTGGTGCAGTGGGTTAAACCCCTGTGCCGGCAGGACTGAAGACCAACAGGTCACACGTTCGAATGTGAGGAGAGGCGGATGAGCTCCCTCTGTCAGCTCCAGCTCCTCATGCAGGGACATGAGAGAAGCCTCCCACAAGGATGATAAAACATCAAATCATCCGTGTGTCCCCTGGCCAACGTCCTTGCAGACGGCCAATTCACTCACACCAGAAGCGACTTGCAGTTTCTCAGGTCGTTCCCGACACACACACACACACACACACACACACAATGGAAAAGGTGAAGCCACAACTTGCTTCTAGTCCTTCTTAAGATGCATCTCCACTATGCAGTTTGAGGCTGCTTGAACAAGTTCCCAATCCATTTTAGGATTGGATTACCATAGTTCAATGCTATGAGGTCCCTGGGATTTGTCATTGGTAGTCCTTAGCTGAAAAGGTGAAGCCACAACTCGCTTCTTGGCATCCATCTCCACAAGAAGGTTTGAGGTTGCTTGAACAAGTTCCTAATCCATTTTAGGATTTGATTGTCATGGCTCAATGCTATGGGGGGGGGGGGGGCTGGAATTTGTCATTGGCACTCCTTAGCCCAGTGTTTCTCAACCTGGGTGTTGGGGCCCTGGGGGTGTCAGTGGGGTCGCCAAAGTCCATCAGAAAACACAGTATGGTCATGCAGATTCTGTGTGGGAAGTTTGGCCCAATTCTATCCTTGGTGTGGTTCAGAATGCTCTTTGATTGTAAGTGAACTATGAATCCCAGCAGCTGCAATTACCAGATGTCAAGGTTTGTTTTCCCCAGACTCCACCAGAGTTCACATTTGGGCATATAAAGCATTCGTGTCAAGTTTGGTCCAGATCTATCATTGTTTGAGTCCACAGTGCTCTCTGGATGTAGGTGAACTATAACTCCCATACTCCAGGTCAATTCCCACCAAAGCCTTCCAGTATTTTTTCTTGGTCATGGGAGTTCTGTGTGCCAAAGTTAGTTCAATTCCATTGTTCTTTGGTTATAGGTGAACTATAAATCCCAGAAACTACAACTCTCAAATGACAAAATCAATCTCCCCTCCCCAACCCCAACAGTATTCAAATTAAGGCGTATTGTGTATTTTTGTACCAAATTTGGTCCAATGAATGATAATACGTCTTGCATATTGGATACTTACATTACAATTCATAACAGTAGCAAAATTACAGTTGTAAAGTAGCAATGAAAATAATTTTATGGTTGGGGGTCACCACAACATGAGGAACTGTACTAAGGGGTCACAGCATTAGGAAGGTTGAGAACCACTGCCTTAGCCGAAAAGGCGAAGCCACAACTCGCTTCTAGTCCTTCTTAGGATGCATCTCCACAACGCGGTTTGAGGCCGCTTGAACAAGTTCCCAGTCGCTTTTAGGGTTGGATTGCCATAGCTCAATGTGAGGGAATCCTGGGAGTTGTCCTTTGCGCTCTTCAATTAAAGACCTTTTTGAACCACAACTCTCATGATCCCAAAGCAGTGAGCCATGAGAGTTGAGAGTGGTCTCAAGCTGCATTCATTTTACAGCAATGTAGTTTTCCGGCGCTAAGGTGACTGAGATGGAAAAGATTGGCTTTCAGTCTGGAGAGAATAGATATGTGTCTTTCAGGTGTTTCAGGTTCAGTTTAAAGGTAGAGGGGGAAAATGTGGTGCCAGCACTAATTTAGCAGCACTGTTGTGGTCTTCTTGTCTCAGGGTAAGACTATTGTTTAGAAAATTATTCTTATTTTCTAGGAAATTATTCTTATTTGAATTCTACCTGGCAAGGTAACAAGAATTGCTAGCAGTTGCCTTGTGCCAGTAGAGTGTGCTCTGCTTCGTGTGGGATTCAGGCTTCCCTGTTAAGCACCTGTAAATCATGGAAGAAAGAATGGCTTCACCTGAGGGAAAGGGGTTGAAAATGCTGCACACCTGAAAGCTATAGTGTGAACTACAAGGAAAAAAAAATCCCCTTCTGACAAAGCTAGGAGAGAAATCTATTAAGCCCCCCCCCCCCTTTCCTTTCAAACCATAGCATGTCAGTGTTTCTGTGTACATTGCTGTAGCCCCAGCCTCTGTCCCCTTCCCACCCATTCATTAGACTACATCCTCACCTAGTATGTCTCAGAATGAGGGAGTTGTATTCTTCCCCACCTGAAAGATACAAGAGTTTTTAACTTGTGCCAAGTTGTAATCTGCTCAGAGCCCCCCTCCCCCCCCCCCGCCTTGGGGTGAGATAGGGCAGGATAGAAAAACAGTAAATACATACATACATACATAAAGGGAGTTGGAAACTCTTATAGCCTCCTAGGGTTGAATTTGTAAGGCTTATAAGAACAAAAAAGTATGTGTAAGAGAAAGAGGTGTGTGTGTGTGTATGTGTGAAGGGGAGTGCGTAAAGGAACAAGGGGTAGTTGTTCCAGCCTACCAGAGTGAAACTTGCTGCCTGTCAGTTTCAAGCTCTGAATTAAGCCATCCACTGAAAGGTCTCTCTAGTCTACTTCAATCCATGTCAAGTTTCATTCTGATTTGCTCCTCTCATACCTCCCTTTGGGCTGAGTTACACAATTAAATTGATAGCTAGCGTCTTTACTGGTGTGTATTAATCATCTTCAAGGCACCATAACAGCAACAACAAGAATAAATCCATTCTGAAAATTGAAATGAACTTCTGGGTTTAGAGTTAATATGGAGCCCTGCATGACTACTTGAGCTGCTCTGATTTTAAGGGGACTCAAGTACAATGGCCCGTTGTTGCTGTCTCTACCTATACTTTTAGGGCCAGGCTTGATGCAGTGTTAGTGGGCTAAATAAAAGCAATGTGTGTGTGTAGATAGCAATTGCGATCAGCACTGGAATCATGGGTGGACTGCTGTGGTCTGCTTTGGTGCTGTTGACACTTAGCCCTCAGGCTCCACAACCACTATTTACATTTTTTAGAAATGTGGGAGTTTCTGCATTTACTTTATATCCACAAAGCTGCATAGAATCCCACATTACCTACTTTGAACTGGGTTATATGGCAGTGTGGACCACCTGCCTTGATATTCTGGGTTATATGACTGTGAGAAAGCTTGACTTCTTAAAGCCCAGTTTCAGAACTAGATTATCATAAAGTAATATAAATAAATGCATTTGTTGAGAATATTTGGTGCATCTGGTTCCCAGGAAAGTCGCAATCATACAGCGCTGCATGTTCCTTCTATTTTGCATTCATTTTAAAGCAGTGGTACTCAAAGTGGTGGCCCATGACCTGTTATTAATCCATGAATTATTGGCTGTTGGTTTGTAGTGGGTTTATAGGAATTTGTGTCCCTTGCTATCATAGGGCACAAATATGGTGCTAATCTCTAGCATATTGTTATCCAGCCTCCCAAATCAGATAGCTTAAGTATTGATTTCAAGAAAGAAAGGAATGTGTTTTCAGTACTTCGAAGTGAAAATAGGTTTTTACACACAACTTATTTTTAGGCAGTTGAAACTATTGTATTCAGATACTGAGTCAATTATTCAGATTCTGGTATCTGAAGATGAACCAGCTCAGCCACAACTTTTCTATGTGATACTAATGTTAATGTCTTGAGTGTGAATGCTGAGTGAGGATAGAGCTTGAAAGAGGGTTTGTTTTTAAGTCTACATATCCTGTTATCCTAGAGAATACAGCTAGAGAACCGTGGAGAACCAACAGCCACACTGAGATCTTCTTGAGATAATCAATCCCCTCTTTGGCTTTCCTGATAGGAACTGATGGGAGTTATCATCCAGTAGTATGTTTCCTATCTTGGACTTCCATTGATAAGTCTTAATGTAAGCTAGGGCTGACTGAAAAGCATTACTGCAAGAGCTCAGATACTTGTGAAAATGCTTTATGCTTTACCCATTACAAAAAGGATAAGGTGAGAATTCTATCCATCAAATCCTTGCTAGCTATCTAGATTGTTGTTGATTTCTTGCCTATGTGTAAAGCTGCCTTGGGTCCCCTTTGGGGTGTGAAAGGCAGGGTACAAATATGGTAAATAATTGTGTGTGTGTGTGTGTGTGTGTATGACATTACAGAAAGGAACAAATTCAGGTGGTCTGATCATGAACTTCTGATTCTTTCCCAGCCTGAACTGGGTAACATGGATTTCCCAATGTAGTTGAGATGAAATATAGAGTTTCAGTTTTCACCAGCCTTCTGAAAAAAGTGCATACCATCCACTCTACCTAACCGAATGGCCCATCCTCATCACAAGAACAGAAGCACCATTATATGAAGTGGTATGAGAGCTGCTACAGGGCAAGAACAACTGCAGCCATATCACATTGGGTTAGGTGTAAATGAAGCTTTAATGAGGATAACTGACTTGTACCACTTGTGGAGCAAGAGCAGACAGAAAATGGAAAGCTATCTTAGGTGAGATTTTGTTTTAATTGGAAGAACCATATAGCAAAATTACTTAGGAGAAATTGGGGAATCTGGAAAGCAAAATAGTTGCTTCTTGAGACAAACAAGGATTTTTGAAGCCAGAAAGAAAAGTAACATGATAGTGAAGTGAAGAATTCTTTCTAGTAATTCTAAAGGCCTTGCTGTGCCTTTTTGAAAATTTTCCCCAAGTTGCTAATCAATTACATGAGAGCTCTTCTCCGACTGAGCCCAAGAGCCTCTGGGTTATTTTTTGTCAAGCTTTCTCTGGACTGACTATTATTTCATTTTAGGTCAGTGATGAATGGTTTCGGCTTTTCTCTACCTTATTTTGTAAAAAAAAAAAATGACCAGATATTACAGTTTGAATAACTCAGATGCCTCTTTACAAGTTTTCAGTGGAAAGTTTTATTGCTTTGTAGATGCTTGGAATCCCCTCCCCCCCCCCCCCCCCCCCCCCGGCCTGGGCGTGCAGATGGCGCTTAATGCAAAACTGGAGACCGAGAGAAAGAGAAGGAGATAACTTTAATATTAGCACCGTTACAGCAATACATAGCAGAGAAACTTATAATTAACCTTTGTTCTAAATAACTGTCAATCCCTCTCGAATCTAATAGCACTCCTTACTTTTGTCTTAATGCTTCAGTATCATTGTCTTCCCCTTTGATGTGTCTGCAATATGAAATTAGAAAAAAATCTGAATAATTTTCACTATTTTACAAAGGTATGTTGCTCAATTATTTAGGAGTGGGTTGACAGGCCAGTAGGCCATGATGCCATATATGGTTTTACTGTATGTGTATGTTTTGTATGTTTTGCATGTTTTGATATGGTCAAAATTGACTAATCAATAAAGAATTGTATATATGTACAAAGGTATGACTAGTTCTGTGAGTTTAACTTAAAGCGACCCTCATTTATGGCAGCAGTTTAATAGTCAATGCATTTGAAAGTTCAGTTGATTGAAGGGGCAGTATTGGTTCGCATTCTTTTCTGTAGGTGCTTTGTTTGAAAACAAAACTAATTTGGAAAAGGCACCGTGGAATGCAATATTGTGACAATCTTTTTGTCACCATCCCCGAGAAACTACTGTAACCAATCTAAAGAGTTAATAAAAATTATGATCGGTCTGATTTTTACTGTTTCTTATACACATCTACTTATTTTGGCAAAGTTTTCTTCTGAAACTAAATACCAGATTTCAGAAGATCGTGACAAAGTCTGAGTATAGAAAAACACCAAATAGTAGTGACTGACTTACATTGAACATAGAGTTCTATATTTGGCATATTCAGAGCTCACATTTTAAAAAATTAATCACTTTATTAAACAAGAGTGATGGAACAGATTAATTCATAACTTTGAAATTGGGGTAGAAATGGGCTAAGGAGAACATTGCAGAGAAATGAGTTGAGAAGAATGAGTCAAATGAATGACTATGTTGAAATTCGATCGGTCAGCTTTTCACAAAATAATAACTTGAATTTATGGTGTCAGCCTAAAATAAGGGCAGGTTTATTGCATGCCACTAATTTTCACATGAAAAGTATATTGGAGATGTGTAATATATATCACACTTCAATTGTTACTAGAATATGTTTGCTATTATTTGTCACTTAGGAGCACAACTCTGTCATATCAAGGACATATGTTCTTACCATTCAGATTTGCAGGACCAAGCACATGTAGAAGGACTGTAATTGATCTTTTCTGTAAACTCCCTTGAGTATTGAACTGAACTACTTCTTTTGCATGAACATTTTAAACTGTATTTGACATTTTATGTCCTGATATTAAATATATATCTGGTTTAATTTTTTTTTAAAAATCCACAATGTTTACTAACTTGACTAACATATTTCCTTCTCAGAAAATTGTTTAGAAAGCACAGCAGTCATATGACAACAAACCTACTACTTTGTCATTCCATTATATGGGTGGTAAATTGCTAAGTGTAACTTTTTTTGCACCGGCTAGCAAATTTTGGAATAGAACACATACATCTAAATCTGTTTGGGGATTTGCATGCACACAAAATGTGCAGTGTTGCAAATTTCTTTAGAGTATTGGATGCACTGGCAATATTTCCATTATATGATGTCTGTACGCTGGTCTCTTGACTCTTACCTACGGTAATGTGGATGGGGAAAAAATTGACACCATGGGTGGTAGAATAGATTGCTAACAGAAAAAAGGCATCTATATCCATGTAACTCAGAATGGTATTCTTTCTTGCATCATTGATCCACAGAACATTAACTCTGAAATTAAATCAAATTATGTGTAAAATATTAGTCTTCCATATGTTCATTCTTTCAAACCATTTGAGGATTATAGAATTGGTATACTGCAATTCTCTAATTTAAGACATGTCGGGAATTCTGTTTTTAGAACTAGTGATATTTTGGGCATGTCTTTAGTGATCACAAAGACCAAAAGGTCCTAAAATGTGTTCCTCTTTTTTCCAGTGTTATTGTTGAGATCCATATACATGTTGTTTATCCCAGAAAATCTTGTGACAGCTCCTGCCACAGTGAGAGACTTATTATACCAACTTCCCAGGTTGGTTTGTTTTAGCATAATATTAAATCAGAAGACAGTCAGTGTGGTGTGGGGGTTTGAGTGTTGGATTAGGGCACTGGGAGATGGTTCAAAAACCCACTTGGACATGGAAACCTACTGGGTGACCAAGGGAAATCATATTCTCTCCATTTTGAATAAATTCTGCCAACAATACCCCCATGACGTAGGTTTGACTAAGACCACAATAAATCAGACATACCTTCAAGGCACACCATAATAAACATGAATAGGAAAGAAAAGTAACAACATCTGGAACTTTTCAGTCAGTCCTGGATACAGTCTATGATCGACTGAAACTAGACCTACTAGTGCAATTCTTGGACTTTCTTCATGATTAAAATCATGAGAATCTTGCTACTGAAAGGAAGCCTACTAAATCAAAAAGAAGGAAGGTACAGATATTTTTCTGGAAGTACTTTCACTAAAGGTGGAGTGCATACTTGGTGTACCAACATCTCAGAATCTTCAGTCCCTTGAATCTCCAGCTAAATGATGAGAAAAGTTTCTGCCTGAATCTTTGGAAACTACTATCATTTGCTATAGACAATATTTTATATACCTATTGCTTTTCTATAGCTGCCCCATAACACAGAATCTCTGAATAACTCACAAAGCAAATGCAAAATTACATAAACCCATGATCATTGAACTTAATACAAAGCGAATCAAAACAATTTGAAAGTTAAGGGTTGTATTTATTGCTGGTCCTTCAGAAGTTACATTGCAACTTCAAATTCTTTTTCAGATATTAGGAACAGCATAAAAATCTCATCTATAAGGGATACTGTTGCAGGAATTATTTTTTTTTTCTTAACAGGCAGGAATTGGGGACATAGTGAGGTGTATCTCTAGTCCATACTGTATTATGCCTCTGGTGCAATGTCAAAACAGGGTGCACAGACAGACTGTTTAAAGTCAATATTAAGAGCCTGCTGTTTTCTACTATGTAACCCCTTTGTTTGAAGAAGGATGACTTCAAGTGTAAGGAAATATAGAAGCATTCCCATACACACACTCTACACAAATTGGAAGTTTAATTCATTTAAGAATTGCTGGTTTTCTCCATCTCATATAATTAATTTTAACATAGATTTGCCTGTGATTGATTAAGGTAACTAGGAATACTGATTCAAACTATGCAAAACTATTTTGAGGTAGATGTGTACATTTACTGGATTGACCTTGAGGGAGGTGAAGGCCGACAGGGAGCTCTGGTGTGGGCTGATCCGTGAGGTCACGAAGAGTCAGAAATGACTGAACGAATGAACAACAACAACAACAACACTGTACATTTACTATTTATGTTGTGAGAGCTGGGTGTGGGTGAGCTTGTCTTTTTGTACAGTGTCATAAAAGACATTCAACAGTTTTTCCAAGACTCATTGCACCCCATTCTAGAGTAAATAACATCTATTTAACTTTTTTTAAGGGTTCAGTTTAGTCAGAAGCAAACTCTATGGGTTTTACAAGTGGTAACTTTACCTTTGCACAAGAGTGGTGCATTTATATCTCAGCAGATGTATGTTAATTGCAAATGTTAATGGTCCATGGAGTTTTCAGTGAATAGCTTCTGGGGGCTACATGTTCCTCTCTGACTCAGGGGAGAACATTGCTGGTCATGCAAATGAGAACATTCATATTTTCATTTCCCCCCCCCCCCCAAAAAAAAACCCCTTCTCCCTGTCTTGTGAGATAAGGAGGGTGGCCTATATAGAAAGCAAAAACCAAGAATCCAAACCTTCATGAACACATGTGCTTTCTATCAAGACAAGTGTGCCGCTATACCAAGCATGGGCCAATTTTGGATCTCCAGGTGTTCTGGACTTCAACTCCCAGAAATCCCAGCCAGCTTACTGGCTGTTAGGAATTGGGAATTGAAGTCCAAAATACCTGGAAGGCCAAAGTTTGCCCATGCCTGAGCTACACTTAGAATGAATGCAGTTTGACTGCATTTAACTGCCATGGTTCAATGTGATGGAATCATGAGAGTTGTAGTTTTTCATGGCTTTTAGCTTTCAAAGAGTGTTGGCGACTCTCCAAAATGCATATTCCTGAGTATCTCATGGTTTTGTAGCTCTCTGGATAGAGGAATCTGGGTCTGATTCAGCCTGATTTACTGTCCAGGGTGCACATTGTCACCATCATTCTTTCTCTGCACCCATCAGTACAGGGAAAGAGAAGAGATTGTGGCTGTGTTGCCACTGTAACTACTCCTAGCAAGTTATAGAGCTCCATTCAAGCTCCTGACTGTCTATCATGGGCACCTCTGCTGATGTCAGAATAGGGCACCCGTGCAACCAGCAAGGAGGAGAGATCACCACTCTTCTTCTTGCTAGTAATGTGGGTGCCCCATTCCAGAAGAGGTGCCCACAATGGCCAGAAGATTAGCTGAAGCTCTTGGTTGGTCAGGCTTTGTGGCAGTATGGAGAAGGTGAGATGCAGGATGCTCTGGATTCAGCACAAACCAGTGGGGGCAGACAGTGGCCCCATACTGTGTTGAATCCAGTGATATTCCAGGGCAGATTTACATTGGATTAAAGTGCCCACAAAGAAGAAAATGCCAAATCTCTGTAGGAGGAGTGTGCAGTTCTTGATTTACTTCCTCTGGAGACTGCTCAATTCTTTTGGCTAAAGCTGTGAAGCTTCTCCAGGACTTGCAGGTAAAACAAAATGAACAGAATGCTTGAATAAATTGACCTTTGGTCTGAGATGGTGAGCATCCTACTCAATATAAATTGTTGAGATATTGTTTCAATAATCGTTAAGAAAGGCTATTGAAAAACAAAAATAAAATCATTATAGTTTGTTCTATATATAACTCAAAATTTGCATATTAGGTTGTTGAGAGAATATCAGTTTTCTCCACTCCATTCTATTTAAAAAAAAACCAAAACATTTCTAGACATTTTGTTCTTACAAGGAGAAAAACAAGAGGTTAGTTTAGAGAAGAGCAATATTGCACTTGCATTGTCCTTGTGGGCTTTGCATAGACATTTGATCTCAAACTTTCTGAACTAGATAGAGCTTTGCTCTGATCTAGCAAACCTTATCCAGTGTTTCTGAAACTGAGCATCATCATAGGATTGTATTTGCTTCTTCCTCTTTCCAAAGAGCAACATGGGTTCTGCCCAATGCTAGTTCTCACACCTCACATATTGTGTTGCAGTTATTTTCAATCAGTGGTGGGAAGGTTAGGATTATTAAACCTGCAGTAGTCTGTTCATCATTTAGCACCACCACTTTGCTTCTTTTTCATCCTTGAGTGTATTATATACTCTTCCAGGGACCTGGTGATGTTCAGGCACCTAAGAGGTCAAGCACTGTGTTAAAAGCTTGGTCATTCATTTTATACGTTTGCAATAAAGAATATATTAATTTCATTTATATTACCACTTGGCTCTCATAAAAGGCCAGTTTCGGTTGAATGTACAATTACTTGCAAATGGCAAGTCTTATAACAAGTCATCAACAATAAAAGCTTTTTCTGGGCAATTTGTTTTAAAAATTACCACCTGCCGTTCTCTTGACTGACTCTGTGGACCCTGCCGGATCACCCAGCTCGCTTTTAAAATATATATCTTTATTTTATTTTTCCAGCAAAGGGCAGAACACTATGCACACTAATTTTAGTTTCTGCATTGTAAAGTAAGGATTCGTGTAATTACATTAAGGCTTTCAGTTGAAATAACAAGCTGTGTACTTAAAACTCCATTATGGTGCTAAAGGATCAGTGGTCATGTTTCCAGCATAGTGAAGTCACATTTTCACTGAAATATAAGCCTTCAGATTACCATTACTACCTACTTCAGCAGTTTCTCCATTTGAATAATTAGGTTATCCTATGTAGAACCAGGGGTTCAGACCCCAGCAGAATGTCAAGGAACTGACTCGGGAGCCTCACTGTCTGTATTGCCAGACAGTCAAGCAATTGCTCACTCTCCATCATATAGCGGCAGTGTTGCAATAGATGGTTAAAAGGCAGTATTGTATTCCAGGAAGCTCTGGAATGATCTTGGATTTTGGAAGGCGCAGACAGCCCAATCCACTCTCTACATCTTCAGCTGCTGCATCAAAAGCAACAAGCAGCTCCCTGCAAGGTGTGTCCTGGTGATGTTGCTTTAAACAGAGGCTGGATGGCCATCTCTTTAAGACAGCTTTGATTGTGTTCTTCTGACTGGTAGTGAGTCAGATTCAATGGCCCTTGTGATCTCTTCCAGCTCTATGATTCTATGTCACAAAAGGGCTCCCAGCCATGTGAATAGAAATTGGATGTTGGCAGCTGCTAGTTGATGACCGCAAAGAGCCCACATAGTCATATGGATGGCAGATGGCCCAGAAATGCTCCAAGGCTGCATTAGAGCACCTCTGTGGTGATTTAACTTGGATTAATTGGACAAGTGTAGACACAATCTACATCTCTGATCTGGAGCCCTGATTTACCTGTTTCCAGTAGTAGTTGTTTCATAACAGATAATAATAATAATAATAATAATAATAATAATAATACAACAACAACAACAACAACAATACACTTTATTTATATTCTGCTTTATCTCCCCAGAGGGACTCAGAGCAGATTACAGTACACAGAAAGGCAAACATTAAATGCCCTTTTGAACAATGGCATACAATGCACAGATAAGGTAAAGGACCTTACCCTTTTTTCCATCTCCAGTGTCTGGAGGCAATACTCAACTTCTGACCATGGGGAGGTGCTCTTGTTCCATTTTCCATGCCAAAGGAGTCTTGCTTTCTGTAGACGGCATTCGGTCCATCATAGGAATATTTAAAGTTAAAGTGAAAGTTGAAAGTGCAATGACCCAGGACTGTTTACAACAATGGTTATGTTACTGTATGATAGGTGATGTTATTTTCTGTGATCTGTTTAATAATGTTTAATGTTTCATTAGGGTAAGGTCAATTTTAATGTTTTATACTGTTTTTATCAATGACATTAAATTGTT
Source organism: Anolis sagrei (assembly GCF_037176765.1). Taxonomy (NCBI): domain Eukaryota; kingdom Metazoa; phylum Chordata; class Lepidosauria; order Squamata; family Anolidae; genus Anolis; species Anolis sagrei. Next base: position 125,266,117 of record NC_090023.1, read on the forward strand.
GCCAACACTGTGAACCACCCTGAGTCCTCTTTGGGGTTGAGAAGGGCGGTATACAAACACCACGAATAAACAATATATAAATAAATCTCCAATATTTTTGCCGGCATGTGGGGTACCCTTTTACCTTCCTGCCAAGGTGGTACCTATTGCTCTACTTGCACTGCATGCTTTCAAACTGCTAGGCTGACAGAAATTTGGACTGACAATTGGGAGCTCACCCCAACTTGAAGCTTCAAGCTGTTGACCCTCCGGTCAGCAGCTTTTCCTGCAGCTAGTGGCTATAATTGCTGTGCTACCATACCCCCATAATTCAGGTATTCAGGTTTTAGTCTAAGGACATCATCACACTGACCAAATCAAGTGTCCTAAGATGCTTCCACATGCTTTAGGATGGAGCCCCACACCTGCCATCACACAATGTTGTGTAACTTCTGGAAGAAGTCCTGCCCCCAATTGGGGTGGAAGCATCCTTGGACACTTCTCTCCAAACACGGGAACCAGCACACTTCTGCCGGGTTGGGCAACGGAATCACCCTTCATGCCTGTCATTTTGCTGCACTGGCTGGCAAAACAGCATGAGGAGGAAAGGGCTCTCCATGTGATAAGATTGTAATACTACTGGTTAGGCAATTGGTATATCTATGTCTAGCCTTTCCTTTAGTTAGTTCAAAGTGGCTCTGTTGTTTTCCATATTATTTCTGTAGTGATCATGTGAGGTTGGCTAGGCTGAGATAGTATACCTACCTGGGCTGTCCAGTGAGGTTATTTTAATCTGTTATATGTTATGTTCACAACAAGCTTGAACAATGTCTTTTTTGTGTCTTGGTTCTGTGGGAAAATACATAGTATAGCATCAAACACAACTTGGAACTTTGCTTTCTTCAGAGGATTCTGGAATTCTTTATACGTCTCTTTAGAGATAACTGCGTAACATCTGTTCCTGAAGAAATCCTGGAACTTGTAGTTATCTCAGCAAAATTACATATGCCTTCTGTAAACAATGGCTCCTAGGAGGAAATAAGGATGATCTATTTCTGAATTAATATCTTATGTCAGGCCACTTCTTGTATCATCTGTGTATGACACAGAATAATCGGGTGTCCAGTTTTTGCATGCTTCCTGCTTTGTTCCCCTCTGTACAAATGAGGCAAGCATTTCCAAACATAATGGATATATTTCCATTTCTCTGTGCATAGACTAAAAAGAAATGTGTCTCTTTTTCCGAGTTGCTTCTTTTCTTAAACAGCAGTGTTGCTTTTCAGACCTGTGAGGAGTACATTTTCCAGTTTGAAAAGAGATTGAATACTGTCAGTAACTTTCATGCTTCCATCAAAGCTGGCACAATAGTTCTTGTAATGCATTACATGCCACATCAAGCCTAAGTTTTCATGGTCTTCACTTTCTTTTTCATCAACATATTGAGAGCAGCTCTATAAACACACTGAGTTAAATCAGTTTCTCACTATCAAGTAAAGTAGACACATTGAATTAATGGGAACATAGTAATAAAACTAATTGTGACTATTATTTAAGTCATTTCCAACTTGAGTCAACCCTAAGAGGAACCTATCACAGGTTTATCTTAGCAAGATTTGTTTAGAAGCGTTTTGTCTTTCCCACCCTCTGAGGCTGAAAGAGTATAATCTTGTTCAAGATCATCCAGGCTCTTATACACTGCCATATAATCCAGATTATCAAATTACATTATACACATTATCTACTTTGAATTGAATTATATGAGTCCGCACTGCCATATATTCCAGTTCAAAACAGATAATCTGGATTTTATATGGCAGTGTAGAAGGTGCCCAGTGGGTATCAATGACCTAGTAGGGATTTGAACCCTGGTCTCCAAAGTCCTCACTGAATGCTCAAACCACTACACCACTTACATAAATCCAATGGGTCTACTCTAGTTGTGAATGAGAAGCGGATCAAGGTCTCAGGCTACAGAATGAACAATCCCTGTTGATTCCATGGTTTTATCAAGGTAAGACACATGATTAGTGCTAAAATTTGTCCCATGGCAATAGCTTTGTTACTTTTGCTCCTTTCTTTGTGTTCAGTCAGGATCCACATGTTATAGAGATACATGGCAGGCCTACATGATGCAAGTAGTGCTACCCAACCTATTGAATTTGGACAGTGCAAGGTTTTGTTCATGTCTTGTTTTCCAAAAGCAAACAAAATTACCATAGTTACTTGTTAACCCTTTGCTGTACTTTATATTTTTAATTGGTTTGAGGTTTTTATCAACGTGTACAGCTTTGAGTGCAATCCAGAATTCTAAAATCCTTTTGTAAGTAGCAGCAATGATAATCATAATCATATTTATTTATATCCCACCCCATTTCCCTGGAGGAATGCCTTTTTTAAAGAAACAGATTGAGAGATCTGAAGAAAAAAAATAGAACCCTCCTCAACAGAAATTATTGAAAAGTGTACTAACCTGGCAAAGGTTACAATTTTAAGCAGGTTTAGCTACAATTAACTTCTAGAAATAAGTGAGGCTTATTTCCATGTAAACACATGGGTCTTTGGCATTCACTGGGATTTAGATCAAGGACCTCTTCTCTTCTACTAGAGCACTTCTAGGTATCACCAAATCATGGGTTTTAAACAGAGGCAAAATCCTGGGACTTCAGAAGAGGTCCACATACAGATCTGTTGGTCCCAGGATTTCTGCCTCCGTTGTCCAGTCTTGATGCTTTGTTGCAAGATTTAGAGGCTCGCAAGATGGCTACCACGAGAATTATACCAGGAACTTTGGCTTTAAAAAAACCCCTCAAGATGCAGATATGCGGGTATGTGGAGAATCCCTGGTCAAATTACTGTAAAAGTTTCGTTCTTTGTCCTGGCCAGAGAAACTGTGCCCTCCAGATGTTTCATGAAGTATCTGCCACACAAACAAAGTTTATGGGGTAGGGCCACTTCTGCCCCAAGTCACCACTACACAATCAAAGAGGAACACATACTTTCAAGCCAGGAACAGAACTTTGTCCTTATTTGTACTTTTTAGAGTCTGTCTTCCTGGCCATCTGTCCAGATAGATTTGGTTATGTACTTGTGGCATCAAACATCAGGGTGCTGTCTCTTGGTTATTTATGGCTGTTCCTGATTGCTCTTTTTGTGAAAAGATGTAGAACTAGGGGGTCACAACTTTATCCTGGCCAGAGAAAATGTGCCCTTCACATGTTTCATGAAGTTTCTGGAACACAAACAAAGTTTTTACCTTACACTCTAATGTCACCTTCTTTTTTAGGAACTGACCAATCAGGAACAAACATCTAAAAGCTGGGAACAAACCCACATTAAAAATTGCACGATTTGCAGAGACATTTGAACTTGCAAAGATCTGCATATTCCGCTGAAAATCGCGATTTCCACACCTGGAAATATCACAGTTTTTGCCTTTTGTAGTGATTGCATCTGGGTTTACAGGGATTGGTTTCTGGCCACCATCCTGTTTGTTGCAGAAGCTGAGTAGCTGAGATAAAGGTACTGTCTGGACAACAAAATTGGTTGCATTTGTGGATGCAGAAATTGTAGATACAGAGGGTCAGCTGTATGACATTATGCTGTTAAGGTCATTTCCTCTTAAGGTCATTTCCTCTGTAGATTACAAACACAATTTTATTCATATTTTTCTTCTGTTTCCTAAAGAATAAAAAGAAACAAAGCGTTTGAATGTTGAAATCTTTCCTCCCAGAAGTCCAATTGCAAATTACTCTTTCTTTGTATAATTTATATTGAATCTGTAAGCCATAAAAAGATATATCCAAGGAAACTGTCTATAAACTTTCAAAAGAAAAAATGCAATCCAAGAAAATGTCCTAGTTTGCTTGGGCACCCTCAATCCCTTCTGAATCAGACAGCCAGTGGATACAAGTGTACTGATATTCCCTGGAGAAAGATCATACATGTAGCAAAATCCTTTATTTGGCATTTTATACATAGATGTATAGGAGTACTGCATATGCATGTGAGGTCTGAATGCCCAGTGGTTACATCTTTGATACAGCTTGATTCTGAGACCCATACTGTACAATATAACCTTTCCACATAATGAAGCTTGAATTCCAGATTGTCAGCACAGTGAGATAGTAGTGCTGTTTTCTCTGTTTAAACAGTCTCTTCAGTATGTAATACAGGAGTGTGAGACATGTGACCTTTTGGAGGTTTTTGGACATTTTGTGTTAAAATTTGGCAGCACACTTTTTGAGGTTAGAAGGCACAGCAACATTTAGAGAAGTCACCCAGTCCAAAGGTTAGCTATCTTCTGAACCATATAATAATTTGATGTGTAAATTAGGTAGGTTGGTTCAATTAAAAATGAAGTGCAAAGGAAATTCTTCTCCATCTGGGCCATCCTTAGCACTTGCCTCTCCTAAGTTGAGAAGTGAAAGGTTGAATCTTCGGGTGCTTCTATCATGTAGAATTAATTCAATCTGACACCGCTTTAACTGCTATGTTTCACTGCTTTGGAATTTATAACCTTCTTTGTCATAGAGTGCTGGTATCTCATTGAACTACACCTCCCACCAGTGATGGACTCACAGGGTGTTAGATTCTAGAACTTGTCATCCTCAAATAGCCTTTCCGGTGGTTAGGGATTATGGATGTTGTAATCCAGAATTTGGAAGGCTGCAGGTACACTATCCTGGCCTAACAGAATGAGAACACTAGAGAATACAGTGGTTTAATTTTTGAAAGCTTTTCCTGTAAAGGCGTATTTTGGGCTTCTAGAAACAACTCCCTCTCCCTGTGCAACTTTGAGATTTTCTCTTTGGCCTCCCCTTCTTTTTCCAGTTATTTTTCCACTGAGTGTTTCTTTCTTCCATATCTAATATACTCAAATTATTCCTTGTCATTCAAAACAAAGAATGCTGTGAGCAGAAAGCTGGAAAAAAGATGTACCTGTCAGAAATGCTTATTTGAGGGAAACAGGGTATGTAGCCAAACATACAAATTACTCAGTTAAGTGAACTGTAAGGAACTCCCAACACAGATCTAGAACCACAAAAATGTGCGTATATGACAGAAACATCTTTCCACTCTTCATATTAAATTATTAATCTGACATGGGGTCTATTTATTGTATTTCAATAACTATGATACAGGATTTCAGGATTAGTTCATATTGTTTTTCTCTGTGAATTCTCTCTCCCTCTCTCTCTTTAAATGACGATCTGAGACATGGTTTAAAATGGGCATGTGCTGACAGTCTTCTCTCTGAGAATAAACTTTTGAAAAATTCAATTTTAGAATGTAGAGCAGGATCCTATAGTTTCAAACCTTTGTTCCATTGCTCATAAAAGGACATACAAGGAGAATGTATGCTAGACCTATCATGTGCAATATTTGATCTAAACTGGACTTTTGGCAATGGATCTAACTACAGCCTAAGTGACTTAATTACTACATGGAGTTTTTAACCCATTGAAGGTTTTAATCATGTTTGCTTGTGTTTTTGTTTAGATTTTAATGTGGGTTTTACAGTTTTATTAAATGGAAATGTGATTATGACGGGATTGTTTATTGTCATTGTATGCAATGTCGTTGCTATTTTTATGTTGTTCGCTGCTGGATGTGGGGAAAAAGCAGGATATAAATAAATAAATAATATCCAGTACTTTCCTCTTGCAAGGGAAGAGTAGAATTGGTGACAAATGTTAATACCAGGTCCAGAGTAGGAACAGTTTCCCTCTATGCATGTCCAGGTAGAGTTTGGTTCATTTGTTATTATTTGTCTCTTTGGGGGCTCTGGTGTAGGAGTGGGAAGGATATTCAAAATTATTCAACAACATTTTTTTTAAAAAAAGTGACAGAAAGATAAATATATTATAAAGGTTTTTTTTTTGTTTTGTTTTGCAGTTCAGAATTAATTTTGGTCAAAATTTGCACCAGGTATTTTGTTGTTGTTGTTGTTGTTGTTGTGTTTATACATTGCTTTTTCTTTCCATAAGGAGATTCAAAACAGCTTCTATTAAAAGCATTTTTGCACATAAAACATGATTTTCTGCACCAAAATATTATTTTCTGTACTGAAAAGCCTCTTTCCTGGGTTCTTTGCAAATATACCACATGCAAACTTTATGCAAAATAAGTGCATAATCTTCGAAAACTGTGTAGTTTTTAAAGATTTCTGCATACCAGGAAAAAAATTCTAATATTGCTAGTTGCTTTCTTTGAATACAACATTGGTGAAGGAATACACTGATGTTTATATTATCTCTTTTAGACATGTGTACAGAAGGTTTACTTAGAATAGAAACCTGTTCTTTTTTAAACAAAACTTGTTTACACCCAACACTGTTTGTCTAGCCCTATATTCCCCAAACTCCGATCTCCCAGGATTTTGGAGTTGTTCTCCCAGAATCCCTGATCATTGACTAAGATAGATGAGGCTTCTGGGAGTTGAAGTCGAAGACACCTGGTAAACTAGAGTTTCGAAAGCTCTGATCTAGCCATACATTACTGTTTTTTCAATGCCGAGGCTTCTAAAAAAATCAAATTGAGGAAAAGACAAGGTGTGAAGGGGATGTGGAAAGGAACTTCTTTGCAGAGGCTTTCTTAATGGAGATATTATTGTAAAATTATTTCCAATTGGGACACCTTCCTTCACACACATATATGTGCATGCCAAAAAAAAATTTCCATTGACTTTCCGCAGTATGGGAGTGAGTTATCAAAAGTAATGCTAACTAACTGATACCTTATATCTATCTGCTGTCATTTCTTATTTTCATCCTAGGAACTGTAGTGACATAGAGGATCTATGAAATAATGAAATTAAATAATCTTTTTTGTGCTGAGCTTGTTGATCGAAAGGTTGCAGGTTCGATTCCGGGGAGCGGCGTGAGCTTCCGCTGTCAGCCCAAGCTTCTGCCAACCTAGTAGTTCGAAAACATGCAAATGTGAGTAGATCAATAGGTACCGCTCCGGCGGGAAGGTAACGGCCCTCCATGCAGTCATGCCGGCCACATGACCTTGGAGGTGTCTACAGACAACGCTTGCTCTTCAGCTTAGAAATTGAGATGAGCACCACACCCCAGAGTCAGACATGACTGGACGTAATGTCAGGGGACTACCTTTACCTTTTACCTTAAAAGACAATTGTCCCCAAGCTCAATGATGTGAAATTTACCATCACTAAATATGACCTATTTACTTCAAGCCATATAAAACCATGCTTTAATACCTTTGAAGATATTTGAATAGTTATTTGGAAGAAAGGGCACGCTAAGCAGTGACTATAACCCCGAACATAAAAGACAAATAAACCCGAGCATTGAGCCGAACCTTCCCGGCTTGGTGTTGCTTCCTGCTGCTTATTCTGTGCATGGTTGTAATTCAGACTTTACCGAGCTAAATCTCCTGCGAGCTCTGTTGGAAAGTTATTAATAGTACCTGAACTGTTATTTGTTTCATGAAAGCCTTTGGGGAGCATTCCTTGCAAAACTGCATGTAGATACCACATGTGCCCAGGAGGAGGCTCTACTGTGTCAGCTGATCCCGAAGGCAGAGGCACCTCAAGCTCATTTTACCCTCGTTATTGTGGAATTGATTTTCACGCTCATGACAGAAGCTGTTTGCAGTTCAGGCGAAGGAAGTGGCTGGGTCTCATACTCCAAACACAAAACAGCAAATTTCTCTACTCCCCACCCCCGCAAGTCCTATAAGGTCTGTTACATTAAGGATCTAAATAGCCTTTCTTTGGAGTTTCCTATTGAGCAGCTGGTGAAAAGGATATGAAAAGCCAGTAGAGATTTTCCTCCTTTTCCCACCAAAGCATCATTTCTGCAGTTGCTACCTCAGACAGTAGATCTATCCTGGAATAGGTTGAACTTAAAATATGTATTGATTGGGAAATTTCTGATGTATTGAGCATTCTGTACTAATGAAAAACTACACAAAAGAATAGACAAGAGCAAAGCAGAAATGAGCAGACATGGATACCAGCAAATGTTACAGGATTAGTTTTGTCAGGATCACTTTGATTAGAAACTGCTTGGGGAGGAACCAGACTGGCTGGTTTTTTAGATAAATTATTGAAACGGGACTTTCTGCTTTTCCTCTTTTATAGCCCAAGCAAATGAATTGTGGCAGAAGAAAGTTAAAGAGAGGAGATTTAGTTCTATAATGTTGTAACAACATTCACCAACATGGAAGCTACTGTTTCACTCTGTGAAATATGTTTGAGAATTGTCTTGCAGTCCACATTTACCAGACTAAGGGCTCATCTACACCAAGTAGCTTAGTCCAATTTAAATGTGCCCAGGGAATGTCCCCAAATCCAGGGCAGTGCTGAATCCATGGTAGTTGTTTACATGGCTGAGGGGTGCAGCCACTCCTCTGGGGTGGATGTAACTAACTTATCTCTACCATTTCTACAGCCACTAAGATCTGTTGGAGCTTCTGATCACTATACAACCCTAATAGGCACCTCCGCTCACATCAAAATGGGTCGTTCACATGACCAACATGAAGAAGAGAGGTGATCCCTCCCCTTCTTCCTCATCATGCAGGCATCCTGTTAGGACATTAGAAGAGACACCCATATGATAAGGAAGGCGGAGAGGGAAATTGCCTCATTTTTTCATGATATCAATAGAGATGCATGTAATGGCCAGCAGCTTTCATGAAGCTCTGTGACCAGTAGGGACAATAGTGGCAGTGATATAGCCATGATCCATCTGCTTTCCCTGTGCTGATGAGCACAGAAAAAGGCAGACATGACTGGTGTCCTGTCTGGAGAGTAGATCTAGCCAAATTGCCACGATCCAGCTGTCCAGACTGCCCTGAAGCTGTGGGAAGTTTCTAGGATACCCAAAGTATTCCCCATTTTTTCTAAAGTGGGGATAAAGCCAATTCAAAGGTAAAATCCCCAGGAAACTATTTGACATTAAGACCACCAGCCTTCCATTTGCAATGAGGTATTTTGGTTTGTGTAGTTAAACCCTGAAAGGAGAATGGTTGAGGGCAATTTCACACTACAAACACCAGGATTCTGTTTAATACTGCCTCAGAAGTTAAAGTGGAATCCTAATGTTATAATTATGTGGTGTGGATAGGGCCTGACTCTTCCCTGCTGAATTGCCCATTCAAATATTTTGAAGCCATGTAGAACAGAAATTAAACTAGGCAGGAGAAGCTGTTCCAGTTCTCTTGCTGAATTTGTTACTTTTTTATTCCACCTGGAGAACAAATTAAGCTTGGAGCTATACTGTGAAGGGAAAACACCATTCCTTTGGGTGAGACTATTTAAAATTGGTAAATGGCTGTTCTACAAATAAGAAAGAAAACATTACTCCTATTTACAGTAGTGTCTGTTAAATATTTCATGTCATTTCTAAGTAAACAAATCTGCTTCAGATTATGTGTGTCTAGGAAAAGATCTCTTTGATTAAAATGATGCATTTGTACTGCATTTTCTGCATTCTGTAGTCTTTGTATGGTAGGAAAGGGAAAATACCAATCATTGCTTCTAAATTATCTTTCACAATTTCATTCTCCCCTTTTCATCCAAGAGTGAGCTTTCTTATAGTGCCTCCCAAATGAAATCCAATGTGCCCATTCTAATAGGATGGTTTTAATTTCCTGTATGCAATATGAAGTTGGGTCAAAATTGTCATAATAAAAGATGTGCAAGACTAATTTCAAGATTTGACAGTAAAAGGAGTGCTTGGGTGTTTTGTTCAAAAGTTAGCAGGGTATCTCTGCTCATGCAGCAAGTCGAAAGATTTCTCCTTTGATAAGACCATGTAGAACAGGCTATTCTCATACTGTAGGGCTACAACCCTTGGCAGCCTTAGTCATCATTGCTACTAGTGAGAGGTGCTGGAAGCTGCAGTCCAGTAACATCAGTAAGCATACATTGACCCCCACCCCAATCTCCAGCTTGAACCATAGTCTTTAGCAAGTACCGCATCACCATCTACGAACCCACACGCTCGCTACGGTCATCTGGAGAGGCCCTGCTCGTGATCCCACCCACGTCGCAAGCGCGCTTGGTGGGGACACGGGACAGGGCCTTTTCTGTGGCGGCCCCCCGACTTTGGAACGCCCTCCCAAAAGATCTCAGACAGGCCCCCACTCTAGCCGTTTTCAGAAGGAATTTAAAAACTTGGCTGTTCCGTTGTGCCTTCCCAGACTAGGAATCCCCACCCCAAGTCCTAGTAGCACCTTAGCATAACTAATTGTCGCTGCACACCACACTTTTTACCCTACATGCCTCCTGCCATTTCAGCACTTTTAACCCTTGTACCCCAGTGCGCCGGCCGAACCAGTTTTTAATAATGTCTTGATGTACTGCCATTGTCGTTATTTTGCTTATTGTTTGATTTGCTTAGCTATTGTGGTGTTATGTTATTTTGCTTATTGTTTGATTTGCTTTGTTATTGTGATGTTACGTTCTCTATTGTATTGTGTTTTGAGGCTTCGGCCTGTGTAAGCCGCATCGAGTCCTCCGGGAGATGCTAGCGGGGTACAAATAAAGTTAATAAATAATAATAAATAATAAATAATAATAAGTAGAATTTGTTCCGAGATTGCAGACACAGAACACATTACATTTGATTAGAATCTATTTTGTCTTTGCAATTTTAGCAAAAATGAAGAATATAAAAAACAAAAAAGGGCTTGAATTATTCTGAAAGCTGATCATAATGGTGGCTCTTCTCTCAGTGGAATGGTGACTGCATTCCAGGTTTTGGTTAGCTTTAAGGGAGTTATCCAAGGTATTGGACCTATTTAGGAGTATGGTTCAGCACTTTGGAGAGCTCCCATAAAATTGGGATTATAATATATTTTGGATTTACTGCCCCAATGAAATTAGAGCCTCTTACTACCAGTGGGCAGTATAGGTATATGAAATCTTCATAGAAATATATGAATTTATGAATGAGGTGGAGAAAATAGATAGAGATTGTTTTGACCCTTTCTTGAACTTGGAGTATCCAGTGAAGTGACTGGATACATATTCAGGACAGGCAAAAGGAAATACTTCTAAAAGCAGTGAATCCATTAGCAGTGTTTGTTGTCATATTATGTTGATAATGACCACAACAGGAGTGCATATCTAAGGAGAACAGATCCATTGATGGTTATCAGTCATGATGGCTATATGGCTTGCAACTAAAGTAGAATGGTTTAAGGAAAAAATCACTTTCTATTGTGAGAATATATATAGATGTGTAAATTATGTAACTGAATTATACTTGTGTAGGCATGGGAATGGATCTATGAATTCTCCAGACCTGTGAAGATCATTTATTCAGAAAATAAACAGAAATTGTGAGAATATATATAGATGTGTAAATTATGTAACTGAATTATACTTGTGTAGGCATGGGAATGGATCTATAAATGCTCCAGACCTGTGAAGGTCATTTATTCAGAAAATAAACAGAAACTGTGGTGTGGCTTTTTGTTTGTTGCATGTGCTACTGTATCACTTACAAGTATCACTTATAAGGTCTAAGTATCATTGAAGTAAGTGTGTGTGTGTGTGTGTGTGTGTGTTTATACCTTCAAGTTGTCTGTCAATTTATGGTGATGTCATGAATTTTGTAGGGTTTTCTTTGGCAAGGAATACTCAGTGGAGGTTTTACCAATTCCTTCCTTTCCAATATATTGTTCAGCATGTACCATTCATTGGCAGTCTCCCATTCAAGAACTCATCAGGGCTGATCCTGTTTAGCTTCACAGGTTAGACTGGATCTAGTGTCTTTAGGATATTTAGACAAAATATCATTGGATTATAGAGTTGCTATATTTCAGTTCCTCAAGTCCATATAATTTCCACATTTCATAATATGCCAATTGGGCAGAGAATTCTCAAGTCAGTTTTCATGGATATCTCCTTCTCCACAGTCAATTCACTGTAAACACCATGTTAACAAACATTTAGTAGCTGTCATGGGACAGCTAAACCCATCTTGAGCAATTATATTTGCAACTTTTCTAAAAATGGTATTACTTACTTTCCATGGTAGTTTATACACATCCACAATGCATTCCTAAGCATGTTTACTGGAAAGCAAGTCCCGTTGAGCTTGGTGGATCTTACTCTCTGGCAAACAGAATCTTCAGCCATTAAACATAATTTATATTTATTTATAAACTTCTCTGAAGATGGAAGATTGGGCAAAAGCACAACAGGATATTTGCCACAATCACAATACTATTGTTTATTACTATTCTCATTGCTATCAGTATTATCATCCTTCCTTTCTCCCAGCACTGGGACTTTAGTTAAAACAGATACAGATAAAAGTTCACAGATTGACTGTGAAAGTAAATCAGACTGACAGAAGTGTGGCACAGTGCTTAGAGTATTGGACTGGGATTTGAATGAATCAAGGTTAGAGAAAATAAACAAGGAAAGGGAGAGAGGGAAGAAAAGAAGAAGCCCAGCAGTAGACATTAGAGGGGGGGAAATGAGAAAGAGGGGAAGCATACGAGAGGAAATCACACCTTTAAGCATATTAAAAAGATCTGTATGTGTTGCATTTTTATGTTTTCCCATGGGGTTAGTTTTATTTAAAATTCTTTGGAGAAAATGGCATCAAGAGACAAAGCACACTTTGAAGATAAGTTAGACAAGAGTTAGCCTACCTAATATAATATAAATTAGCCTAGGTAGCATAATCATCTAGTCATGAATCTTGGATTGGGGACTTAAGGAGGGAAGAATATAAAAGATTTGTCCATTTAACAGTCAGACAAGGAAGGTAATATATTCTGGGAGTTGGAATGGAGAAGCAGTTGTTGTTGTGGTTTGAGGGGAAAGCTGGGATTTTAGGACTGTTAATGGTGCAAACTGGCACAGTGTAGCACGCTTAAATTCTGCATACTGCATAGCATGGCATTCCTAGTGGGTAGGGTGGTGCAACACTCCCATACACATATTATGATACACACACATACACACACACAAACACAAATATTGTGAAAAAGTGTGTATTTTAATTATGAAAATAACTTTTTAGAAATATATTTCTGAAATTATACTGTAGCTTTCCTATCATTTCCTGTACAGTATCTCTATTTTTGTTTAAGGTAACACAGCACAGCAAAAAAAAAAGTGTTTTGGTTTTTAGACCTACACCTGGGATTATTTGGGGCACTGATTCAGAAAATTGCATTGGATAGACCACATCAACTCTAGTTTCTTAAATATGTTTATCATGATTTTCTATGGGCGAGCAAATGGCTACTGGTAGGTGGACTATGTTCTGTATCTCAAAAACTAAAGCTGATGGGCGAAAACTGATGCAATCTTTGGAATCAGCACATCAGATATATCCAGAAACAGGCTCACATTTGAAGCATCATAATGTGTGTTGGCCAATGGACTGGCTGTCTGAGGGAGGTCCTCAGCCTGCTGAACTCTTCATAATTTTTCAGTTGGTTCTAATAAAGACTTTATTTTCTGATTGATTGGTTGATTTCTATAATAATAGGCTTGGAATGTTGTACTTCAGAGATGTATTCCATTTGTTTTAAAAAGCTTTATTTTTTCTGGGCTTTTACATTGCAAATTCATTAATTAGCTCCCCAAAGTCAGTATCTCTTGCAAGTTAACTCTCAATAGACAAAATAGCTAGGAGGCATAACAGTTCTTGTCCCATAGTAGAACACCTGTAGTTTTTGATGATTTCTGGTTTGTGAAAATGTCTTTTTGCTGCATTCATCAACATTGTGCAAAACAGAGCTGCCACAAATGAAATGTAATTGTAGATATTTTTCCAGATGGTATTGGATTTGCACCTTAGACCAAGAGGTGAGATGTGTAGGATATAAGAAACTTAATAAAGACATTCTTCCACATTTGCAGTTTTGACTTTTATAGATTTGATCATTCACGAATTTGATTAAAAATGTTCTCTCTAACAAACTCTAGGTCACTGTTTCTCAACCTGTGGGTCGGGATTCCTGGAGGGTTATGAGGGAGTGTCAGAGGGGTCACCAAAGACCATCAGAAAACACAGTATATTCTGTTGGTCATAGGGATTTTGTGTGGGAAGTTTGGCCCAATTCTATCGTTGGTGGGGTTCAGAATGCTCTTTGATTGTAAGTGAACTATAAATTCCAGCAACTACAACTCTCAAATGTCAAGGTCTATTTTCCCCAAACTCCACCAGTATTCACATTTAGGCATATTGAGTATTTGTACCAAGTTGGTCCAGATCCATCATTGTTTGAGTCCATAGTGCTCTCTGGAGGTAGGTGAACTACAGCTCCAAAACTCAAAGTCAATGCCCACTAAACCCTTCCAGTATTTTCTGTTGGTCATGGGAGTTCTGTGTGCCAAGTTTGGTTCAATTCCATCATTGGTGGAGTTCAGAATGCTCTTTGATTGTAGGTGAACTAGACATCTCAGCAACTACAACTCCCAAATGACAAAATCAATTCCTCCACCAACCCCACCAGTATTCAAATTTGGGCACATTGGGTATTTGTGCCAAATTTGGTCCAGTGAATGAAAATACATCCTGCATATCAGATATTTATGTTACAATTCTCAACAGTAGCAAAATGGAAGTTATGAAGTAGCAACAAAAATAATTCTATGGTTGGGTGTCACCACAACATGAGGAACTGTATTAAGGGGTTGCAGCATTAGGAAGATTGAGAATCACTGCTCTAGGTCTTTGAGTATAACTCTGTGGTCAACTTCCTCCACTCATGCTTTAGAACCTAGAGATTTCTAGAGAGAACATCTCTAGAAATGTCTAGGTTCTTCAATATGACACCAGTTTCCAGCAGATTTTGACCTTAAAGTCAAGCTTGAAGACCTGGAAATCCTAGGAAGTGTTCTCTCAGGTAAAGCTGCAATGTATGGTCAGCCTCCACATTTGCTGCCACCCAGCAATTTCTTTATTAACATTTTTTCACTTTCACCAGGATACTGTTAAAACCCAGCAAATGTGGAGGCTGACCATACATTGCAGCTTTACCCCCACACATTGCTGTCATTGGGACCATGCTGTTGGTATATGCTGTCACGTTGGCATGGGACTGTATTGCATAATGAAGCCACATCGGCAGGATTGAAGCAGGATTGTTATCTTTGATGATGGACCCTATCATATGACATCATGTGCATCCTGTTGTTGGTCTGCCTCCTTCTTGCAATTAACCTATCTCCTGCTATTAAGGTGCTGGTGTTAACCTACAAAGCCCTAAACGGTTCCGGCCCAAAATACCTTGAATACCGCATCTCGGCCTACGAGCCCACGAGGACCTTGAGATCATCCGGGGAGGCCCTTCTCTCGATCCCGCCTGCCTCACAGGCACGCCTGGCGGGGACAAGAGAGCGGGCCTTCTCGGTGGTGGCCCCCCGGCTATGGAACTCCCTCCCTGCTGAAATCAGACAGGCGCCTTCCCTCATGGCCTTCCTCAAGGGCCTGAAAACCTGGCTCTTCGAAAAGGCCTTCAACTAAGTGCTATGTTTTTGGAATGACCACCGGAATGGATTATGACTACGAGATTGATTGTGACCCCAAACAAGACAAAGCGGATTTTTAGTTTAATTAGCTGTGTATTAGTAAGATGTGTGTTATGGTCCTGATCTATTGTAAACTGTTGTCTTTATGTTCTATGTTCTGTACACCGCCACGAGTCGCCCTCGGGCTGAGAGTGGCGGTTAACAAGTGCAAATAATAAATAAATAAATAAATAAATAAATATTGAAGGAAAAACCCCATCAATAGCTGTCAAATATTCACTGTTTCCATCACCTACCTTGTAGAATGGGTTTTGGTTTTGTAGTCACAGTGGTGGTTTGATTAATAAGCACAGCAGTAGTTCTAACCGGGGCAATTCCAGTAAAAGGGAGTCAAATGGGTTACAGAAAAAAAGATGAAATGGTATAGAACAGTGGTTCCCAACCTGTGGGTCCCCAGGTGTTTTGGCCTACAACTTCCAGAAATCCCAGCTTATAAACTGGCTGGGATTTCTGGGAGTTGAAGGCCAAAACATCTGAGGGCCCACATTTCAAGAATCACTGGTATAGAAGTTTTACAACAACAAGGAACCCCTTCACTTTTCTGACCAATTCACAAATTTATTTTGCTTTCAGTTCGGACATCTCTGTGCTGTCGCACTTGGGGGCTATAAAACTCTTAGTGAAAGAGGCATGGACGTGACATCTTTCCCCCAGGGGATTGCTTCTTGCCCTCCTTTAGGAAAACTGGAACTCAAAAGACCAAAACACTGTAGATAACTCAAAATAGGTTTTATTGTTCACAAAGAGTTATCACTTTAAGGCTATAAGCTGGAAGTTTCAAAGGGGTAAAGGAAAATATACATTGCAGTCTCTGGTTGTCTTGGGTCCAAGGAGTTTTGCAGCTGAGAAGCTTTTCCAGGTCCCTCTTTCTCAATGGCTGTGAATATCGGAATCTCAATCCCAATTCCAATGGCCTATATTTTGAAGGCACAAAACCCTCCTCTGGTGCCAAAGAACTGGTTTGAAAGTGCTTGAGACTTCTCAACGTCGTCCAGGTTGATCTGAACATGAAGCATAAGTCTCAAGGGTAAGAACCTCAGAATTGGTGCTGAGAGGTAACTTAATCAAGGGCTTTAGAGGCAAGTCTCTCTCTCACATCCATCTGATAGAAAGTTTGATGGTGGAATGGAAAATGAAACACTGTCCTGCTCTCTAGGAAGAGGTGGGGTCAAACAATTGAGCAGGAGGAGCAATTCAACTGTTGCAAACAACATTGATTGACAGCTATAAATAACCAATCAATCCAACTATACATTTACAGGGTAAAAAGACAAAATCAGGCATGATACAATAGTTCAAATCCTGCAATTTACAGTTCTACGTATAGGTGGCGCCACTCGCGCCATCACAATCTCCCTGAAAAAGGTGGGGTGTTATCTCTTGTTTATTCTTGTTTCAACTACTTAGAGGCCCTCACACTTGAAACTTTGTTTTAGCATAGGCTATTTTTTGCAGTTCGTGAATTTTCTGTTTAGTGTTTAGAGTTCTTTCAAAATCTTACAAATATGTTCTTGATTACGTGACTTTTGAGCTGATTTAAGAGCTTTAGTCTCCCTTTCTCCCACTCTGTCAAGGACTGATTCTACCTTAACAACAGTTTTGCTACTGCTACTGCTTTCCAGCACAAAGTGCCTTTGATTTTAGACAATTCAGAATGAGGTTGTCATGGTTAAACATGTTGTGCTACAGCAAAAGATATCCTATAAAGTTCTCTGTGGCTAAAAATGTCTGTTTGAAAGGGTGTCTGCTCTGCGTCCCACTGAGATTCCTCCCATAATTGATGGGTCCCTCCTGGAGGCATCTTTGTACCCAGTTAATTAGCAATGTAGACTTTGAATGAGCTTTTTTACATCTGCTCCAGATGGATGTTGTAAATCATTGTCTGAAACTGATTCCATGCAGGGCAGAGAAAACATCCCTTCATTGAGGCCAAGATGCAGATATTTTAGTACTTGACATGCTGATATCTGGATTTAAAATGATGTTTAAAAGAATGGATGCGGGACATTGATCAGCTGGGAGATTTCCTTTCCCTGTGAATGGATTCCAATTTTGTTTCTGTCTGCCCCATTTGGGCACAAATGTGCCATTAGCATTCTCTCTCTCTTTGTGCCTAGTAATATATACAATGAATAAAGAATGTAAAATGTGCAACCTGTATTCTCTCCTAATTTGTAAGCCATCCTTTTACTTTCACAGCAAATACCTGGAGTACCTCAGGACAAAGTTTTGTCT